>NC_139832.1:22636557-22649057 GCF_963691815.1 Echiichthys vipera
CTGGGGCCCCCAGAAAAATTGGGAATAATTTATTTCCACTATTTGAGAAGTGAACCCAGTGTGAGTAAGAATCATAGGTTTCACTTCCCCCACAGTTTTCTCAACTGTAGTACTAACCACCAAAATGTTTTCAGATGGGGGTCCCTTAAGTGAAGTTATGAAATGGGGCACTATGACCTAATGTGCATCAATTTAGGGGTCTTTGACAATAAAAAAGATTGAGGTTCACTGCTCTTGACCAAAGTGCATGTACTTCCCCCATTATATTTTAAAAACTTCACCTCTTGGCAGTGTTTTAGGTGGTGACATCATCTCAACAGCGAAAGTGGATTTGATTATGAGAGGGCGGTTTTGAGGTTAGATGTTTCTGTGGATGTGTTATTGCAGGGTGTTTAAGTTCCCTCACCCGGTGTCATAAACAAAACAAAACAAGCCTCCTTATAGAGTAGTGTACTATTTCCAACCCCCAGTACTTTACTATAAGCCAGTGAAACCTATAAAACCTAATCATCCAATAATGGAGCTATTCTGTCCCTTTTGTTTTGTAAAGTGGCTTCACGTATGGAAAGTGGGGGATGTTGAGTGAGACTAGATAGCCAGAGGCTCCACAGTTGGCCTGGAATGTGAAATATAAAATATGATTAGAGAGAGAAAGGGGAAGAGTAAAGGAGGAGAGGGGATAAGGGGGTGAACGCTGAAGTCATGTTTAGGATTAGGGTTGGTTGTGTAGAGGAGCTTATGGCGATATTTTTCAGGGCTGTGGGAAACCAAAACCCTCTTGAATCCTACCACTCCTGTGTGTGTGTGTGTGTGTGTGTGTGTGTGTGTGTGTGTGTGTGTGTGTGTGTGTGTGTGTGTGTGTGTGTGCGTGTGTGCGTGTGTGCGTGTGTGCGTGCGTGCGTGCGTGTGTGCGTGCGTGCGTGTGTGTGTGTGTGTGTGTGTGTGTGTGTGTGTGTGTGTGTGTGTGTGTGTGTTTAGGGTTGGTTGTAGGTATGTAATTGCAGAGCTTACAGTTCAACAGTTACATTGTGGCACTGTTTTTTAAAATATGTTACAGCATACATACCTGCTCTGTATTCACTTTACCTGTGTTTTACTTTACAACTTTAAGAAAAATAGAAAAATCTGTGTTTTATGTTGTACAATGACATCCCCCTGTCTTGTATAAATTCAATAGAATACCATGAGGTATCCGTCTTTGTAGATGTTTCATTCCATAAGAACCGACTATAGTTGCAGTAACAACTTTATAGTTCTTAAGACTTGCAGTGTAATATCTGCAATATCACAAAATGTTTATGTCCAAGATTCTAAACACAGCCAGCATGCTTCTTTCGAAGACTCTGCATACATTGTGGAGATTCAGATGTAATCTTTGTGGCTTTGCAACCTGGGATTTCAGGAAGACTTCTACTAGTGGACATATCCAAAAATCTTACCTTAAGCAGTAGACAGGGACCAGATTTTAAACTTTCAAATCTTTATTTCAAACTTTCCTATCTTAGTTTTAACCTTCCATGTGGTATCTGTTTTACTTCCAAGAAAACATCTTAACTAGCCAAAAGCTTAATGCTGGATAACAGCAACAGTTGGATAACAGCCGGCAGATTAGGCACATGAAATTCTTTTTAACCATACATGCGAGTCATTCATCAAAGATAGGAACTTTCCTCTCTGTCCATCTTAGCTTGTGTCTTGCAATGATTAATGATGTGTGTGGGTGTTCTCCCTCAGTTACTTAGGGAAGCCCCCTTTTACACAGCTGATAAGGTCACTTCCTTTTTTAGCCCCAGCTGAGCACCACATCTGACCTGTGACCCCATGCAGTCCAGGGTCACCAGAGGTGTCAGGGGACATCGACCAGACCCCACTTCATTTGTCAATCACAGTCTCTGTGTGTGTGTATGTGAGATCAGATTTTAAATCAGAAACATCTCGAACCACTCACACAAATATTCCAGTGAAAGTGTACTATAAGCAGCTTCAGCTAATGAATGCTTCTCTGTCTGCCCCCATATCCATCCATAGGTAGTTTGTATTTTGAAAGACACGCTTATATGCTAACTTGTCAGATGCTAACTTGTCAGATGAATGATTATTTTTAGCCCAAATACTAATAGACCACTTTAGGTTTCTAAATGCCCCTCTGTCCCACTTGAATTCTGTTTAGATAAGGAATGTGACGAGGGCTCGCCAGAGCAAGCAAACACATGGATATTTTTAACCCTGTATGCTGAAACTGAATGAAGCTTATCCCTCTGATTCTACAGAGAGACATACATATACAATAAAGTTCATTCATCAATCCCACTATTTTTCTCTTGGAAATTATGCTCAGTGCCTCCAACACAAGAGAGAGTGGCACACAATCTCTGAGAAACGGCAAGAAGAATGTGGTGTGTGTGTTGGGGGGTGGGGAGGATGTCGGTGTGTGGGTGAGGTTGGATGTGCGAAAAACAGGTGTTTTGGTGCTTTTAAGTGTGGAAAACAAGCCTGTGAGTGAACGATCACATCTGGCCTAAGGTTTCCACTGACATGAAATAAAGCACAAGCATGTGTATGTCTTTTGTTCTGTGAAAGACACACTGTCTGAGAAAGAGAAGATTAAGATACTGTGGGGGTGAAACATAACAGCCCTGTCAAACACTGTACTTTTGTGTGACTGTCCACCCTCCAGCCTCCACACAGGGACTGGACTATAGCCTCCTGGCCAAGAATCAGAGCTCCTTTCTGGGCAGGGGAAGTGTCTTTGAAGCCCCCTTTCCCTGGCTCTCTGATCCATCCACCCTGTAATGAATGCAGAGGCTGTTAAATGAGACAAGGCAGGTGCTCACTGGTGGTGCGTGTTTGTGTGTGTGCGTGTGTGTGCGTGTGTGTGCATGTGTGCGTGTGTGTGCGTGTGTGTGTGTGTGTGTGTGTGTGTGTGTGTGTGTGTGTGTGTGTGTGTGTGTGTGTGTGTGTGTGTGTGTGTGTGTGTGTGTGTGTGTGTGTGTGTGTGTGTGTGTGTGTGCGCGTGTGTGTGCGTGAGAGAAAGAGAGAGAGAGAGACTTACTGACTACATACAGCAGGAGCAAAGCTGATCATGTCCTTCTGTCTTTCAAACACTCTACGGTAGACAAAACAAACCAGCACACACAGACCAATTATAGTCCAAGAATGTACTTTTATCAGGGCTGAGCTGGTAGAACAATATGGGAACACAAAAAGAACCTTTCACAGGGTCTGAATCCCTTTTAACAGAAAACGTCTCACTGTTATGACCTAAACTTATTGCAAAATATTTTTATTTTAATTATTGTTTATGTATCACAGTAACACAACTGTTTTCTCTCTTTGTAGCATGAGCGGTAAAATTGTTCTGATAAATGTGGCCATAATACTTACTCATGAAAAGCTTGGCATAGTGTGTCCTAAACAGATTCAAAATTGGAAATTCAATCCAAGGTTGATTCACGGTGTGTGGTTATGCCACAGTCTGAGAATTTAGAGTTATTTCTCGGGCTTGTCATTGAAGGTGAAGCCCAAATATCTTCCAAATATTCGCTGTCAAAGTAGACATGAAAAGCCGCAATGTCCTCCACAGCCTTGGTATTTTCCACTAAGGTCTTCCATGCATGAAAGGGTTAATGCTGCTATCAAGAGTGCAAAAAGCACAAACTTAGAATCAAGTAGAACAAATTACAACATTGGTAGATAATGTGAGAAATCACAAGAGAAACAAAAAATGAGAGTCAAGGCTTGTGGGAAAAGCAGTGATATGTTCAGTTCCATTAGCTCTAGCTCAAGGTGATTTTCGGCACCTTTTTATTAGCATACGCAGTTCAAAGTTAGATTGAAATTTAATTTGACTGCAATATTATTAAGGTGATATGACCCATTAAAGCACCTAATTGAACGTGACAGCTTAGCTGGGCAACGTTTCAAAATCTTTCGGCAATAAAAAGGAGTTGTTGGATTATTCTGACCTTGTTATGGCAGCATGTACAACATCATTGTGGCTGAGCTCGGAGCAGCTGCAATGGTTTCGAGAGATAGTTTCAGTGGGCTGGGGACCGCCACAGGCTTTGTGGTACATCTCAGCCGTGATTTGTAGCTGGGATTCCCACATGACATTTGCAGGGTCAACCTCAGAAATGGAACCATAACGGCCGCAAAAGAATGAATCCCTTGTGCCACTTGTCTTCCCCTGCCTAACCCTTTTCACAGATATTCCTGTCTTTCCCCTCCAGTCCCTCCTCAGTTATATCCCTCCACTGCATGACTCATTCGTCTTCCACCAAAGCTCTACTCTCCTCCGTCTCTCTCAGCTTCTCTCGTCCCCTCCTCTTTGTCTTATCCTCAGTCTCTCGCAGTGCCAAAGAAAAATGATGCATAAAGTGCTGGAGCTACTGGTGCTCTTGATATTAGTGGTGGTGGTGGGGACAGGCCCTGGTTGGATTGCGGACCTGCATCAGGCCCAGATGACGCAGGCTGGGGTTCAGCGGTGAAGCAAGGAACGGGGTGGGACTGTGGGAACTACTGAGAGTGTGGTGGTGTGCAAATATTTGCCACAGCTTTGATAGAATATGGCAGAATCAACTGAAACTATATTAACATTTCTAAAGATTTTGCTTTTGTTCAAGACATGTCTATTTTAGGCATCCTAAATATAGGCTAAGATTATTCTGTTAAAGTAATTACTTCAGAATACATCAAATGCCTGTTAGACATGTTTCTTTCAGTGTGATGGTTGCTGTGAGCTGCAAAATGAGTAGTAATTAATAGTTTTAATTGGCATATTTTAATACAAGAAGCAAAAATGTAACAGTTGCTTTATGATTTCTTAATTGTTTACCGGTTCATTATACTGGTTTAATTAGTCCTCCAGGTATTATTAGGTTTCTGTTTTGAACCATTTAATATGTTATGCAAATATGTAGTGTGAAGACTGTGAAGTCAATATGATGCTCTTGGTAAGTCACATAACAGGATGTCAGAATAACTATGGTCTTTTGCACACACCATTGCTCCCTCCCATTGACACACAGTCTTGCACACACCTACAAACAAATACATTTGTTTTCACACACCCTCACTTATGAGACAAAATCTCTAAAAATGGCTCTTACACCGGAGGAGGCACGAGTCTCTCTCTCTCTCTCTCTCTCTCTCTCTCTCTGACATTAGCTGGAATCAAGCCGTTTCTAAATGAATACAGTAACACCTATTAGTCTGTCATAGAGGCCACTTTAGTTATGGTGGTCATAAACCATGATGGTTTATACAGCAAGGCAGTTCAGGAGAGTGAGATGTGAGAGGTCCCAAGAATGCAGCCTTCACTAAAAAAAAACAAAAAAAATAGTCCAAAGCCATTAAAGATTAATGGGGGGGAAAAGAGATTCACCCACCTAATGCTTCACCCATGTTTATGTGGGCTCAATGTAATTAAAGGAATGATTAATAAGCTGAAAAAGCATCATAATTACCAAAATACCTTAATGTCACACATCAGAGAAGCGCAGACATACTTTATATGCACAGAAGTGAGTGTATGGGTATGTTTGTGCTTGTGTGAGTGAACAGGGATGTGTTGAAGCCTGTGTACGGTTTGGTGGTCTGACGTGCATGCTCTTTGTAGCAGTGGCACTCTGCTAGAGGCAGGCGTTTCCATTGTGTTGTAACGGGGAGTCAGCACATATTATACAAGTCAGATGGTGCAGAGAAAGTACGAGAGTGAGACTAAATTCCCTTTGGCAGCATATCTCTGCCAGAGTGAACATGTATTTAATTCTATCTGTATGTTTTTAATATATGTAGCACTACTATAGACTACTAAGTGTCCTTCTCTTTCTTTGCTAGCCTTTTTTTAAAGAAGTCAACATATCATGAACCGTGTACCTCTAAATCATAATAATAATACTTCCTTCTCACTGTCTTTATAGAACCGTTGATATACAACCTTACTTTTACTGTTATACAGTACGTGCTTATGTCCATTCATACACAACTGACACCATGTTGCAAATTAGGCTGTGGCTACTGCTGTGCACATGGTACAGCAGAATGTTTGTGCAGCAAGGTGATCTATTAGACTGAGCCCTCACTCTGGGACATAAACCCTGCAGTATAAAATGAGTAAATCCTGCTCGCCTCTTCAGATAGACAACTCAGATTGTGTCGCCACACACAAAAACCACTCAATGCAACATACTGTATATCCAGCACATATGTTGCTATAAGAAATGTTATTCTATTAAGTATCTTAACAATGCTAATATCACATTTGCTGCTTATATAGCATGCCACAAGCTTCACCCTTGCTTATGTGAGATCTGGGATAAGATATAATTGTCACTCTCAAATATCACCTCTGCTGAATGTTTTAACCAGGATTTAAAGGATGTCAGTGTCTGGTCATACATTCAATCTGGAAACTTGTTCCAGCTTTAGGCACAGAACATGTTTACTGCAAGCACATTTAGCCATAATCTCTAGTATATTCTGTGAAAAGGTTTATTGGTAAACCACTGGTTTTAAAATATTATGTCCTTTTCCTAGATTCAGTCTGCTCTTTTGGTTTAGTTTTTTTTCTTCCTCTTTTTACAACATTCAATCTCCTCTTGTGTCATGTGGTGAATAAGAGAATAAGAGACTTCAGAAATGATTTTACACATCCGCGTTCTTTCTTTTCAACATCCCTCTCAGATTTCCAATGACAGGACACTGCTTGCCGGAAGCACATGGGAATGTCATTTTGGGGATGGCAGCCCATCTTTTCCCTTTTGAGAGTGTAGCGAGAGTTTGAGATGAGGCCTTTTCCCTCAGACTTTGTAAATAAATCACAAACCTGTCCCGATCATCCTTCCTTTTTTTCCATTTCTCTTTTTTATCCCTAGCCATCACCCACTCATTTCCCCTGGTTTGGCAGAGAGCTCTCTTCTGCTACTAAAGCCAAAATAAGAGTTAACATTTGAGCAGATAACAATGTCCACCTAGATGTACTTGCTGCACTGTAGCTAACAGCACACTTCTTAAACAAGCACATATTGCTCCAGGCAAAGCTAATAAAGGTGTGGGAGCTAACTGGCTGTTAGCTCCCACACCCTCATTAGCTTGTGTGAAGCTAACAGCCAGCCGAGGCCGAAAACAGCAGCCTATATTTTCTCCTTTACTTGTCACACTGCCTATCTGTTTTAACTGGAAAACCACAATCAGAAGAGCAAAACAACAAACCACAGAGCAGAATGACCTCCTTGAGTTATATAAGAATGATGTCATCTCCTCGCCGGCAATTAGTTGGACAACCAGCTGCCATGTAGAATAAAAAAGCAAACCTGGTGTTTAAACGGTACATCTCATAATTTATCTGTTATCTGGTTTCATGAAGGGAGGTAAGTGATACTCCTTTGATAGGTTTCCATGTTCTCCTTAACATTATGCATCCAGCTTGTCTGACTGGCTGACTGGGTCTCCAGAGGGTTTGTTCAAAAAGGAAATACCACACATATCCTAGATTGACTGTAGTGGCACCACACGCTACAACAGTAGACAGAGTACCCTAGAAAATCAGTGATTTCATCCTGCATATCAACCATGAAATCCTATTATTTAGATTGTAGAAACCATCCTTTTACCTCATTAGTTGATTGATTGGCTATTTTTTCCTTGTCTTTTTGATAAAAATCTCTACTTTAAAGGATGCCTTTAACAAATACTAATGTAAGAGGATCCTGTCTCCTCTAACCTCTTTCAAACCCCCTATTTTTCTCAAGTACTTACATCCAGTGCATCAAACACTAAAAGTCTTTCCATCCAGAGCCAAGACATAAAACCCATCCTTACAACATATTAACTGTATGTGTTAGTGAGGAATGCTGCTTTCTATAAAAATCTTAAAAAATATTTGTTTGTTTCTTCATCTGTGTATGTGTGCTGATGTAATAAAGGCCAGGGTAGGGGTTGTTAGGGTCCTGGGCTTCTGGTGGTCTTTTAACCCTTTGAGCACTCTTTTGACTGACGTCATCCTAAGTATGAACCGGTACCAAACCTTTAATGTTACTGAGTGTTTCCATATACTCGACTATACTATATTTTTACTGGTGTCTTCAGACTTGATGTGGCTTGATATTCTGTACTGTGAGGCCTCAGCCTGCTTTTGATGCACTGTGCTTTTGTTTTGTTTGTATTAGCCTTATGTCATTGTGCGCTCTGTTTATTTTCCTGAATGTGTCGAGAGCCAGGCTCATGTTCCCTTGTGTGTTTATTTGCCCTCAGCGGTGTGGGTTACATGTTACCAGGATTATAAATTCACTATGTAAATACCACCAGCAATTGTTTTGGGACTTCTGCAAAAGCAGTGTGGATGGTTGGTTGCTGAATTTGTGGAAGTAAATTGTTTGCACTGTTCACAAATGTATTAAAAAAATCATGAATGCCATTCTCTCTCTATTTTCGACTCTGTAGGTGTTTTGTCTCTGCCGGCTCACTTCAGTCCCTACACAGAGAACCAGCAGACGTCTGTGGACAGCAGGGAGGATGCCTATGCCCAGCTGGAGCTGAGGACGCTGGAACAGTCCCTGCTGGCTACCTGTGTGGGCAGCATTTCTGAACTCAGTGAGTACAGTACATGTTGATCAAACTTGTGTGTGTGGTTCTGAATCTACTGGATATTAGAAGATTTTTTTCACATTACGTGTTTAAATTCCTCTGAACTTTTTTTTACAATAAAGGAACAACCATTCTTGTATTACAGACAAGTAAACATTCCTAGAAATGATGAACTTATTGTCATATGTTTACTTGACCATATTCTGAACACACTTATTTATTCACACACTGTTAGCTGGTTTTCTTCGGCCAAAAAAGGCTAGTGCCAAGCAGAGATAATAGAATGATGTTTTAGAGCCACTCTCTGTCTTCTTATAAGCCCCAGCATGTGCCTTATTTTGAAAGTCATCTGCATGCTCTTCTAAAAATAAGCAACGGAACAGTTTATCTACGCATGGAGCTCTGGAGAGTAAAGTGATAATATCTTTGATTGCATTTTGTCTTTCTCTGGTCTGTTTTGCTAAGCAGTGTGCGTGAGGTTAACATAAACTATCTGGTACTCTGAATCTTTTTTTCCCCTGTCAAGTTAGTCAGTCGGGAAAAGACTTTGCTGTATGTCTACTGCTTGTAGCCTGGACTTCTGCATTTTATTACCTTAGATACTTACCCTGTTACTAATAAAGGTGGATGTTTAATCACAGCACTTTTTAGAGTTGTGTTATTCATATATTATAGAGTTAGAATTGTGTATATTCTTTTGGACATGGTATTTATTGGGTATTTTACAGGAGTTTCATTGACATCTGTGTTCCAAAGTTAAATTTTCAGTCCATTATAATTATAAATTGGATCAGGTTGTGATGGTTGTTATATAAAAGGTCCTATATTGTAAAAAGAGAGATTTCCATGATTTCCATCAGGTAAAGTGTAAATCTGTTGAGAGGAGGGGGACCTCCCCCGGACTTTTCCCCCTCAACCGTAAGAGTTTGAATGAGGAGATGGATATTTGCAGTGTTGCATGTTTTATATGGTTGGTAAACAGAGTGGCATGTATACACACACACACACACACACACACACACACACACACACACACACACACACACACACACACACACACACACACACACACACACACACACACAGTCATACTGTATGCTACTGTACACGTGGTTTGTTTAAACTGGAATCGCTCTGATGGAGTTGGCAGATGATGGAGAGCTGGAATCAGATCATTAAAAAGTGAAAGAAGGTAGGGGATTAGTTTTAAGGATGGAGTACATAGTGGCTAAAGCAGGGGTGTGTGTGTGTGTGTGGGGGGGGGGGTGATGGAAAGGTAGAGAGGTGAAGAGTGAGGTTGTCGGTGCAGGGAGTGAGGAGGAGGGATGGAGATTAGTGTTGGTGAGAGCGAGGACAAGTTTCCTTCTCCAAATGAGCTAACACTCTGCCATTTGTTCCTCCGGCACAAGGCCACGTTCATACACCGCCGTCGTTAGTGAGGCATTAAGAAAGTGTACACACACTCTCAAACACAGACACACTTTCTCTCACTTGCTCAGTGGTCTCTTTGTGCCACATCTCTCTGGTGGTGTGAAGCTGGGCTGTTCTGGGCAGGGCTGGCATCCTTCAGACTCATTTGCGCCTTCACACACATTCACACACCGGCATGTGCTCACCAATACGAATACACACAACAAAAACACAGAGGGTTTGGCACTCAGATCTGAGCCCAAGGAACCAGGCAGACACAGGAGCATCTGTGCTAAGCTACTCAGTCCTGCTGGATCTTTAGACTGGATTTGGCCAGAGATAGGAACACACAGCATACATAAACATGGTGGATAATGGATGGCAATGGGGAACTGAACATTTCAGCTAAATGCCCAAAATTGTTGGAAATGTAGTGTAAGCAAATAAAATGGCTCTGAAAGTTGTGTTTGTACACATTTGAATATTTCATTTTCAGCTCTGTGGTGGTCTTCACAAGCTGTGGGAAACTAGAGTATTTTACCATCCTGTTAAATAAGGGAAATATTAAAGATCAGGATTGGAGTCCTAACCCAAATTAAATGAGCTTTGTGCAAAAGCCTGTAAAGCCAGTTAGCAATCTCGGGTCACACAGAGTCCAGATAAAAACGTTGTTTTGAATTGACAGGCAGTATATTCTAATGATCCTATTCTTTTACAACATTTTATTATCTTGCAACTTTGACCTAAAAGGCACATTTAGTCAATCTGCATTAAAAAAGCGGGCATGTCACCGTTTCTTGACTTCCAGGCTTCCACAAAGACTCCAATATAAGATGTAATCTAAGAATGAAGTATTTCATATCCTTCTGACCCCTGGAGCTCAGTTTAGCCTCGGGGCACATTATGGGCTGGAAAGCCAGGGAGAGGCTCTCCGTCTTGGGCAAGAATTCCTAGGAGACCTCCTGCTGGTGGTGGATAACACAAAGGAGGCCCTTCAGCTTGAAGTGGGGGCTGTTTGGGGGGCCACCCCAATCTAACCCCCCTCAGAGTGACCCAAACACACACATACACACTCACACTGCCGGATTCCCAGCCTTAGCTTCCCACTCACGGTAATCTGGTAAGAAATTAACCCAGGGGTAATTATGGTAAATGAGCGTTACACGATCCCAAGTTCAACCTGGCCTCCCTCCCTCATGTTGTCTCTCTCTGCCCCTTTTCCACATCCCCTGCCTCTGACAACTGATATTTTGTCTCTCCACTATGCTCCTGCTACCATGGTCACATACTAAGATTTTAACCACAAGCTCTATTCCTTGCAGCCCTCTTTTTCGTGTTTTTTTACAACTTTTAATGTCTACTTTGGTGAACTGAAATTAACTTTAGATCACAGTAAATCCCAGTAACAGTAATATCACGACACAACTGCAACATTGTCAGAAGTCGATTGTCCCACTGTTAGATGCCACTCATAGCCCATGAAAGATTAATGTTTAGATAGTCTCCATATAATGTGTCCTTCCAATATGCATATCCTCCGTTTTACAGCGTTTCCCCTACCATTATATTATTAGGGGGGGGGGGTGCCCCGGCCTCCCAATGGTACCCCCCCGCCTCCCCTTGAAGGTCACTTTTCCTGCCGACAAACGCGGTGCAGTCATCACTGATGATTCAAGTTATGATGTTACTGTGACAAGATTCATGAAGCACAATAACGTGACTATTTTATGATGTTATGTTGTTTTACTTAAGTGTATACACTGGGTAAGGTCTGTTCATTGTGTTGCTGTAACAGACGTTTCAGTAATTAATCTGATCCCAAACTAGTTGCACTGAGTGATACGCTAACTGGCTAGCTCCTATAGCTGCCATATATTACTGTAAATATTTAGGTAACGTGGTTAAATGTGATTTTATAACATAAGAGGGGATATTATTACCTTTTTGTGTTTAATACTGATGTAGAGAAGATGCAGATTTAAGTTATAGTCCTTAAATGCTTATATAATGCTGGATATAAGGAATAACTCGTATATTCATGCATTTGTTTATTTGTGTTTTATTTCAGAAACTGTACATGCACTGACAAGCTTATCCTCTGTACTGCTTGAATTTACTATTACTCTGGGAGTAAAAGACTTAAATCGACTAATGACTCACTGACAGAAGCCCTCTGACTGTAACCCTGTAGGGGCCACAGTCACATCTCACTATCCAGTTTCAGGGGCCCAACAGCGCCAGATCTCAACAGAAGTTATTTAAGGTGGATATGTGATTTATCTTATTTACATGACAGCATGTCCTTTCTTTCTCTATATGGTTCGCTCTGCACAGCTCTTTTTTCACACAGGTAGCAGTCAAGACAAACTCATGATTTCTTTTTACTTCAGCACAGAGCTTTCATGTGACCGACACCCACCTTTCTAGGCTGAGTGCTGTGATTGAAACTCGTCAATACAGAAACAGTTGAACGGTTCATTAGAGCCTATGATCAACTGTCTGTT
>NC_139832.1:22659057-22809057 GCF_963691815.1 Echiichthys vipera
TTCTCTTTCTTCCCCACTCTTCCTTCTTCCTCCCATTTATCTTGTCAGGAACGTGCTGAGAAAGCTACTGACTCAGCCCCAGCAAGTCAAAGAGGATGTCCTGTCCCTGGAGGAGATCTTAGCTGAGGGTGTGGAGGATGAGGAGGCCGGGATCTGCCCTTTCCTCCCTCTCTCCCCCCTCCCCACTCCTTCCTCTGGCCCTGGGGCCCTGCCAGAGGTGGGTATAGCAAGGCTCTGCAAGGCCAGGATGAAGGCTCTGCAAGAGGCCAGCTACTACAGCGCTGAGCATGGCTACCTGGACGTCACCATGGAGCTACGAGCTCTGGGTACTTATCAGATGTCAAAGAGGATTTGTTAATGTTTCAAATTGTGACTTACCTTGAAAACCAAACAATTTCTTTTATCTTTTGACCTAGGTGTACCATGGAAATTACATGTGTGGCTGGAATCTCTGCGTTGTGCCCAGCAGCAGTCCAGGGCAGGAGTCACCCTCTCACTCCTCAGAGAGTTCACCACAATCAGAGAAGAGGACTACTGCGAGGAGCTGGTCACCATAGGCCTGCCTTTGATGTTTAATATTTTACGTACTACCAAGGTACCATCAACCACAAACCTCAGAGTGTATGCTTGTCTTCCTCTTCATGTTATCGGCAATGACTTTAGATTTGTGATATAATCCCTCCTCCCTGTTCTTTCACTTTCCTCCAGAATGATGCCATTGTACAGCAGTTGTCAGCTATTTTTAGTCACTGTTTTGGCCCAGCACCTCTTCCAGCTATCCCTGGGATGAAGGCAACTCTCTCAGCACAGCTGGGTAAGGAAAATAGGATTCTTACATGTATATGAACACACATAGCTCAGTGTTTGAAGGTGGAAAGCTCTGATGGCTTTTTATTGACTTCAATAGATTACTTTCATTAACTAATCTGCTGATTAATCTTTTTGATTAATCAATTAACTGTTTGGTCTATAAAATACGACAAAATATTGATAAATTCCCACCAATCACAATTTCCTTAAGCCTTATAAAATTGCTTGTTTTGTCTGACCAAAAACCAAAAACCTGTGACAAGCCCTACACAGTACATACTCAGCATTTCACTGCATCTTACATGATCCCATTAACACTGTACCAGTTTTGAATAGATGTTTTGTTTACACATGCTCTGTGCTCTCAATACCTACACAGAAAATATCCCTGGTTGTATTCAAGAATCATCAAGTGGATTTTATAATGTGTGGGTATAGCATTACAATCTTCCACAGATATGGGTTCAGCTGATGCCTAACAAGTTGGAAAAGGTTTTGAAGTCTATACCTGAGGCAAAATATCAAACAGGCGAGGCAATCCTCGACTCTGGGCTTTATGATCAAGTGCAAATGTTTTTTTTTCTATTAAGCTGTGAAAAAATAATTTTCCAGAGATGCAATAACATTTGAGTGAAAAAGCAAAATATTATCACAAATGCCAGGCTTGTCAATCTAGACAATATTGTAATACACCTGCATACAAGAACAAAGCTCTAGCTTCCTAATGTGTGCTGGTGTAATGGTGTTCGGACTGGCTTCATTGTCACTAAAAAGCTGCACAGTGAATGGAGTTGTAAGGAGGTGCTGATTTGTTCTTCTACAGACCCTCATTTCCTGAACAACCAGGAGATGTCAGATGTGACATTTGTGGTGGAGGGGAAACCGTTCTACGGACACAGAGTCCTGCTGATCACAGCTTCTGACAGGTGAGTGTGGACAGGTTCAAACTGGACAGAAAGAAACTTACAAAGACAGTGGTCATTTAAAAAAAACCTAAAACTAAATTTGTTTTCTTTTAGATTCAAGTCTTTGCTGGCATGCTCCGGACCAGATGGAACTCCAAACAAAGAGATTGAGATCAGTGATGTCAAGTACACCATTTTCCAGGTGATTTTCAAGAATACTTCCCCAAATATTTCTGTCTTTTTAGTGTGACTCAATGAATCAAAATCAAAATCAAATCAAAATGAATCAGATTAATACAATAAAGTAGAGACAGATGCACTTCATTTGACAAAATACCTACTTTATTTAGTTCAGCTAAATTATATCTTTGACCTCTCTGCAGATGATGATGTCATACCTGTACTGTGGAGGAACAGAGTCGTTGAAAACTGTTGTTCCTGACTTGTTGGAGGTGAGAATAACTGATCATATCTGTTTGGGTAGTTGGGTTGTGTTGTGTTCTTCTGAAATCAAAGGGTTTATTAGTGTTGTTCACAAGATACAAAGGGCACTCATCAGTTACAACTCTGTTGACAATAGAGAGAGTGCAATTCATCAATACTTTAAAAGCGTTGCATATATACTGTAAAATGTTTCTTCTGCAATGTACAATACACAGTGACAATTTTTAGTTAAGCCCTGTAAATGCAGTGCATATGTACTCATATCATGAGGGAGTCACATAAGTCTCACTCAGCTAGAGTGTGTTTCAGGTTTAGAAGGAGGTATAGATAGTCCTCCTATGCACAGCATCTGAGCAAAAAAGAACACTCTTGTTCTATTTTAACTAGGAAAATGAATTCACAAACCACAATTAAAGCCCATTAAAATGAGTCCATGACCGTCACTTTGGGAAAGACTGCTGAGTTTCATTGTAAAACTACTTGCCTGTACAGCAATACTATATACCATAGGTCAAAGTGGATAAAAGCACCAAAATGTGGTAAATGTTTAACAGATCGTATAATTTCTATCCTTCAACTTCTTTTCCAGATATGTGGTTTAAAAATATTGTGGCTATACTGGAGACTTCTCTATCAGTGTTAATGTGTCTGTGTCTTTACAAATAAGCGAGTCAGCAGAATACTTAAAGCTAATAAAGAGGGATAGCCCAAAACTAAACCGTCCTTCACTGCTGTAACCAAGCATTGAATTCTTCATACTTTTGAACGAAATATAAGACATTTGCTTGTGATCCTGCAGTTGTTGTCAGCTGCTAGTCTGTTCCAGCTGGGGGTGCTACAAAGACACTGTGAACTCCTCTGCTCTCAGCTCATCAACCTGGATAACGCAGTCAGCATCTACAAGACAGCCAAGGTAGCGCGCACACACACACACACACACACACACACACACACACACACAGACACACACACACACACACACACGCACACAATTAAAAAGATAATAATAGTAAGCAGTAACCTGCAACCTGTTTTTCTTCAGTATAATAAGTGAGAGGATTCTAATTTCAAACATCAACAACAATCCAGTTTACTGCACACTGAAAAGTCATTTTCTCAACACTTTTCTTTGTCCTCTCATTCCAGGCTCACGGATCAGTGGACCTAAGTTCTTTCTGTGAAGGTTATTTCTTGCAGAAGATGCCTGCTCTACTGGAGAGAGAGGGCTTCAGGAGCCTACTGTTGGGACCCCCTGCGGCCCGACAAGCAAACAACTCCACTTCTATGCTGGTTCACAGCCGGGGAGATTCCCCTCTGGAGGAGCTGGAGGCCACCCTGGCTCAACGACTACGCTCTCTCTGCGTCACCTCCCGAGTCTGAGGACAACAGGACAGCTTCTGAGGAGAGAAGACAAAAATAAGAATGTGGCAGTTGAAGCAGAAGTTTCATCTTATCACTGATGCAGGATCAGATCTTAATATGCTGTATAAACGGTTTGAGTACAGATGTTTTCTTAGCAACACCTGATCCTGTCTCTGGTGACAAGCAACTTCCACAATGCTTTTACACTGGGACACAGATCATTGAGTTATTTGGCAGCAGTTAAGACTTCACTCTGTGGACAATTAAGCTTTGCATATTTAGTGCCAAGCTCTACCTGTTGACATATATTGCAGTGTTTATGAAGAAGAAAATGGAACAATGTGATGCTTTTTCTCAGGCTCGGGAAGCTTAAATGGAGAAGCAACAGATGGATGCAACAGGTGGGAACTCTGGATTATGAAACACTGCTGCCCTCTACTGGACAAAACTGGTAAAAAATAATTTTCCTGGAGGATTGGGACAAGCAACACCCTCCTGGTTCTGACTGAAGCAATGTAAAGTGACAATAGACTGAATCAGGCGAGGCAGCCATGCTGGACTTTTGGCTATGTTCCGTTCAAACTAATAATGCAGAGTGGGATGATGGAGGTTGAGTCGGTGCCTCCAGCATTGATGTAAACTCGGATTAACAATTTTTTTATGCAACTGTCTGTTTCTATTTTTTAAATAATATTACTGGAGAAACAAAACACTTACTCAAGAGTGGGGTGGACATTTTCTATTTAAAGAGAGAAAAAAAGATGTGAGAGTATTTAACGGGGTGTTCCCTTTTTATTTTGTTTTTAATCCAAGCAAATTATTAATATTATTGATGAAAAGTTGCTCTTGTGTAGCTGTTTTTCTCCCAGGTACACTCCAACAGTTAATTAAGCTTAGGTATGCTGAGGTT
Source organism: Echiichthys vipera (assembly GCF_963691815.1). Taxonomy (NCBI): domain Eukaryota; kingdom Metazoa; phylum Chordata; class Actinopteri; order Perciformes; family Trachinidae; genus Echiichthys; species Echiichthys vipera. The sequence continues at coordinate 22,663,489 of NC_139832.1, forward strand.
TAATGCTTCTACAGTTACAGCAGCAGAGTCCATCATGGGATTTGGAATATATAAAGTCTGTTTTAAATGCTGAATATTGTAATAAACCTGGTAAACAAGCTTCGACATTTTCATTGGTACAACATTATTTAAAACATTTTATTGGTATCTGGTGTGTTGGTTTGTGTAGACTTACCTGAAATCCAGGACTTGCAAATGCACAAATCTACAACATAAAAGCCATCACATGTGCATTAAAAAAATTATTAAATACATTCTTAAATTAAGAAAAATCAAACCATATGGAAGATGGTAGTTATAGTTTTAGTTTAATTAATTTTGAAGGTCCTATATTATGATCATTTGTACATTCATACTTGCATTTTAAGTTTCTACTAGCACATGTTTACGGTCTTGATTGTCTGAATATACCCAGCATATACCTGAAAGTGCCTGTCCCTTTGAACTCCCCTCCTAAACAGGCCCGGTCTGTTCTGATTGGTCCAAGTCTTCCATCTGTGCTCCCTGCACCATCATTGCAGCTGGGAAATGACTGTAACGGCACTGCAGCATCACTTTCTATCTATATATAGTATAGTAGTGACATCACAACTGTAAAGAAGTACTGACGGCTCATTTAAAGACACAGTTGCTGAATACAGGCTCTGTGAATTTCTCTGTGGAGAGTTTTATAATAACACAATATTTATATACCACCTTGATCTGCTTTATGTTCAAAACAATAAAAAATACATGGAAGTCTCACTTACAATATGGGACATTTAACTTTGCAGCAGGATTTAGTATGGAGAACACCCTGCCCATATGATTTTAAAACACTCTGGATATTACCTTCAGGTCCGCACTTACCCATACATGTACAAGCATAAAGAAGGAAAACAAACACACCGTAACTTAATGAGTTTATTTGTTTCAGCACTGAAGATGCTCACAGTTATTTTATATGGGGATTACATCAGTCAGTTTTGTTCCTGCTCTGTCAAAAGACCGCTCTGGGCCTCAGATTCATCAGATGTCCTTGGTGCTGCTAGCTTCCCATTGTAGAAAACAGAAAGGAGGTTGAACGATAGGGTATTGCTTTGTGTGTGTGTACTGATATCCCCTCACTGCGCCTCTTCTACCAACAAGTAGAGAGAGCCCAGACCTCCGAGCCTTACAGCTAGGTACAGAGTAAAGGAAGCATCGTTCAAAAATTTGTGCACAAGATAAGAGGAGGAGGAAGGGAAAGATTAGCAGAGGCGAGGGAACAATACAAAAAGAAAGAAAAGGCCAGAAATAAAAGCAGAGAGGGTGAAAATTCAGGGACAGAGGGGGAATTTAAAACGTTAAAAGGTAGTTTTGTGGAGAGAGAAATCGATGGAGGCTAAGAGAAGGAGTGAGTTTGGCATGGAACATGAACACTAAAGCCATGCAAAGAAAAGCTCATGTTTGACATGCACACAGCAATACAAGCTAAAAGCATAGAGCAGGAATCCCCAGCGTAATTGAGTAGACAATCAACCCCCGTGGCTTGTCTGTATATTTACAAAGAGAAGAAGTAGATTGGGATCTGTGGTGTCCTTCTCCTCAGGCCTGGCCTACGCGCACAATAATATGAAACTGACAAATATCAATAGAAGAGCATATTCCCTCTCCAAAAAGAGGCTAAGTCTACATTCTTAAATTACTGGTAAATCATTTTTTTTCAAGAGTCCCCACAAGTTCTCTTTCCCTCTTCAGAGAGGTCAGGGAAAATAGACTTTGTGACTTGTCAATGTTCACATAATTCTGTTAAATGCAGACCAAAACTAAAGAAAAAGAAAGTTCTTTTTTTTTCTTCAAATGTTGCCCCATTTACGAACACACAAGAGGGTAATAAATAACATTCAACTGACCTAACAGCTTTGTTCATATAAATAGCCAAGTTATAATAAATAAGGAAATCAAACAGTGAGATGAACAGACATGAATAAATAAAGACAGAAATACAAAAATATCCACAATTGCATTTATCACGTCATCATTTTTTTTGTTCCTCTACTCCTACTGCTGGTAAGTTAGACTAAGAGAGAGGTATAAATGGAAGAAAAAAAACAAAGACAAAGTGCTGCAGATAACACAAACAGGAATGTTTGGATCATTATTAGGTCAATCAAACAAAGACATAAATGATCATGTGACAAAAATACACAGAACATTTTAAAAGAACAGTATGTGGCAGGCGCAGGTTTACCAACCTGACCCTATGGTATCTAAACATCTGTCACAACTAGACATTTCATTTTTTATACATACGAAATGATATCAGTCTGTACAACAGAATAGATCATTCATTTTAAATACCCAAATACCCACCCTCATCCCTCCCCCCAATCCTATAATATCATCTCCCCCTCTGCCCTGTTCTGCTCACACCCAGCACCCCTCTGAAATCACAATTCCAGTCCATTTGCAGCAATAATATTAAGTCTAATAAAGTCAGTTAGTATTTTAAACCCAGTCTTCACAAAGAAAGTACATTAAAAAGCAAACAAATACAATCCAGCAAGCATCAGCGTCGGCTGTTTGGGCTTTCCACAAAACTCCTCCCCCTTCTCTCCTCCTCTGAATCAGTCAGTCTTTTTTTTGTGTGTGTGTGTTTATAGTTAAACATCCCAGAGTTTTCTATGCATACTGGACCTGTGCATGTATGCATGTACATGTTTGGTGTGTGTGTGTGTGTTTGTGTCTTTTTGTAAAATGTTCGTTTCCAATTGATGAATGCTCCTCAATTGAGGAAAGGGGCTGGTTAGCGAGGAGGGAGTGTGCGTCCTTTGTCGTTTCGTTAGGATTTGTGTGGATTAGTTGTGCGCATGTTTGTGTGTTCCTAAGATGAGGGAGGGGGAACACTAAAGGTATTTTCATCTACTTCTACTGATGACTGCCAGAGGTGGAGAAGGGGGCGCAGAGGGAGATGAAGGTAGAAGTCTGCATGAAGGGTCTGTTTCCATGGTAACCACCACCCCCTTTTTCAGCGCACCTCTAAAAGCAGTCCTCCGTCAACAAATGTCCATCTCTCTCAGCACGCTCGGGGGTGGGGGTGGTGGTGGTGGGGTGGTCGAAGGGAAGGCGAACGAAGCGGGGAGCAGGAGGATGGGGCTTAATAGGTTTTCTGGATAATCCCTGGTATCAGAAACAAGTCAGGTCATCACACAGGTTAGCAGCAAGGGAGCAAAAAACAGAGCAAGGGCCACAGGCGATTAGATGGTTGGGGTGGAGGTGTGGATGGTGATGGTGGTGGATGCTGAGGGGTAATGATTAGTGGAAGGACAGAGGTTTGTGTTTGTGTTCTCGGAGCAGTATGCTGTTTTTAAAATATCATTTTGATCATCTTAATATATTTCTATCTATATAAAGTCATTTTATACAAAAGAAAAGTCCATAAATGATTATGTACATCTAGCTATGTACACATATTCTCTCTGTTCCACTGGCTTATAGTGATACTGTGAAGGGTTTTTAACACTGGCTCGACTACACAGCATCGGTCTAAGACTCCTCTTGTGTCCCCACAGATGCCAGCGACAACCTGGCTCTGTCTCGGCCGGCAGCAGGGCATTTGGTGTCATTATTTTCTGGCTCTTGCCTCCGGACGTACATAGGTGAGTGCTTGGTGGGCGTGCCAGAGGGGTAGGGCACCTGTCCGTTCTTCTCGTCTGAAAAAAGTTGTTTTATTACGTCAAAGAAGTTACTCAATGGGCTGCCTAGGTACACAGATGGGGGGGGGGGGAGAGGAAAAAAGGGAAAAGAGAGAAGAAAGAGAACAAACACTAATGAACAATGGGGTTCACAGGAAAGAGACGAGGCTACACGTAAGACAGCAAGCAGAGGCGAGGATGAGAACTGCTGGAGTAGTCAGGGCCATAAACCATGCATATGTAACAGCACAACCAACAAGAAACACACAAGTAGCCATTCAGTCTCTAACTAGAAATTAAAACAAATAGTGCAGCTGATTGAAGTCAAATATAGGTTTCTTTGATGCAGAAAGTGGAAGTGTGGTGTGTCACTGGTGCCCAAGCAGGTCTGGCAGGCCAGAAGAGGGGCCGGTGATGGAAGGAGGACAATGAGAACGCTTGGAGCTTCACAACAATAAAGGATTTGCGTCCACTCTCCTCCTAACTGTTTGTGGAGGTTTTGCAGGTGTCATTATCGCACCAATGGGGCAACTTGAACCTCAGCAAAGCACAGATGATGGAGGCTGTCTGTCTCGTGGCTATTGTACCAAGCGAGGTGCATCTAACACAATAATGTGTGGACTAAAGTCTGCCTGGAGCAAAAGAGACAACCTTTTATCAACACATTTCAATACCTGAATCCAGAGTTTTACACTTCAGCAAACCATAAAACCTGACCAAAGACATCAAACAGGCCAGATTGGATGCATCATCACTGCGCCGACTCTTTGAAGTAAAAAAGAAAGCTCATGTTTACACTGTGATGTGCAGCATTTAAGTCATAAATACTGTTTTAACTTTATGCTGTGCTGAATAAAGGGGTAGATGCTGAATAACTCAAGTTTATATCTTTCTAACTGCTATAAGCACATCTACAGTGTGTGTGTGTGTGTGTGTGTGTGTGTGTGTGTGTGTGTGTGTGTGTGTGTGTGTGTGTGTGTGTGTCTGTGTGTGTGTGTGTGTGTGTGCATTTAACAGTATACATGCAAATGATCTTCACTTGCAGGGCCTTAATGGTCCCACTAGAGGAAGGTGGAGTGGTTAGGACACCAAACATGAGAAATGGAGCAAATAAAGAGTCAGTGTTCTTTTTGTTAACAGCACATTCACAGCACAACTCTGCAAACTATCAATCACAAACAAGACTGTTAGTGAATAGTTGGCAGAAGATCCATTTGCACAACAGAGTCCTGTGGGCCAGCAAATGAACAGTGACAGCATCAGTAAAAACAGGCAGGGGTGCTGCACAGACAACAAAACGCACTGGACCAGAGAGTGTCTGCGTAAAGTGGAATTTCTCAATATGCACACTGCTGCCAGTGTAAAGACTGCCTGCAGTAGTCTGGAGATTAGGCAAACTCCATCTAATAACAAATGAGTGAATTTATTTTTGCTCTTTGTGTGTGTGAATGTGCCACAGTTGGCTTCGCCTGCTCCATTATGCTGCTGGAAAATGGTTGCGGCCAACTTCTCCCTAATGTTCCCTCTTCCTTTCTCATGTGTGAAGACTTTCCACATTAAGTCACTTCACTCCACCCAAATCTACTCATTTTCATACTTGTATTTTATGTTTAATGTGGAACTGTTCAAAACACACATTCTTTTTCTCATTCTGTCTGTCTGAATATACTGTAATGTTTGTGTATCCTGATCTATAATCTGAACTCCTGGTGTGAGCAACATGTATTTTTATCATGATTTACATTTAATGATGTATGGGCTTTAATATGTGGCCAGATTTTTAATGTGTTAAGCGACGATATATTTAAATTAACTTTATTCACACCTCTAATTAGGCCGTTTAATGCAGGCAAAGCACAACGGGAAAGAAGGGTCATGAATACTCATGGATCCAACTCCCATAGTGAAGAATGAGTAAGGAGACTTTCAGTATTGAACAGTGCAAGGGTGCCATACTATGCAAATTTTCAGGTTTAAACTTGTATTTGGGGTTTCTACTAGAACATGTTCACATGTTAAAAAAACGAGAGTAACGTATGCAACTACGGTTTTATGAACTCTGGATGACAGCCAGAGTTCTCTGTCACTCAATTGTATCCTATGGTGACGCCAGAATATATAGATGTTCATGGGTCACCCAGGTGTCACAGGTGACTTTGATGGTGTAATTACTCGACCTGCGCATGTGCAAGATGGGAGCATCCAGTGCTTAAGCACCGCCTAGAACCTGTCTCTTTAAGATCCCCTCCATGAAAAGCCCAGTCTGCTCTGATTGTCCAGCTTTTCCATGTATTCTGCATCTGCATTCTCTGCATCTCTGCAATGTCACTGCAGCTAGGAAATGATTGTAGCTGCACTGTAGCAGCCCTTTCTACCTATATATAGTATAGTGGTGACACAACGACCGCACAGAGGTCCTTACTGCACGTTTTAAGGCACATTTTCTAAATATAAGCTGTGTGCATTTCTCTGTGGATTGAGCATTTTAGGGCGTACTCACACTGTCCATCCGTACCGTGCCCAAGCACGCTTCACGGCTAAAGTCTAGTTCGTTTGACCAGTGTGAGTGCATTGCCGGTCACAGCCCGTTTGGGAGAGGTGGGCTTTTGTAAAGCACGTTTGCACATGTACGAGCACGAGCGTGCACACGTGTACGAGCACGAGCACAAGGCTTACGGCGGTTCGGACGTCATTTTATGTGCGCCTGTTCTGACATAGAAAATAGAAGGACGGACCATGCGCGGACATTTAAAACAATGCCGGCGAAAGGTTCACGTTGGTGTGATGCGGAGGTGGAGTGTTTACTGCAGATTTGGTCGGATGAAAATATTCAAAAACAGTCGGACAAGACACACAAAAGCTCTGAGGTCTGTGGAAAGATTTGTAAACAAAGCGACGCATCGCGTTGACGTCGATCAATGCGTGTGACGCGTTACGGTGTGATGACGTATAGGCAGGCAAGAAGCATTAAGGCAGTGTGAGTACAAACAGGCCTGTGTGAGTGCGCCCTTAAAACTTCTACAGTATTTATATAGCACCTAGACCTGCTTTATAATCCAAAAAGACCTGGAAATCTCACTTGTGGGAAACACAATATGGGACCTTTAATGATCTTGGCTGCTCGATAAAGCAGAGACAGCACCCTCTGAAAGAATGAGTCTCCTCTGTGGTCCTAAAGTGCTCCCTACGTTCTTCCAAAGTTTTATTGTTCCACCTCTATTGTCTTCCTAAAGCTGGGCTCCAAGGTACGCTTCTGTTAATAGTGATTAGGTCACATAATGACCAAAGACTTGATGAATCCTTTTGTTTGACACACTTTGGTATGCAAAGCCATTTCTATTTTTAATTACAGCCTCTGGCTGCCTTTTTAAAAAGGCCCTGTGGTCAGGTAGCACCAAAGGTGTGTTAGGAGGTCAGGGAAATGAGTTTAACAATGCTTTTAATTACAGCTATTTCATATTGACCTGTTTAAGAATCCTATTACAGTGTGAGACACTCTGCTCTAGTGTAAAGACATGAAAACCATTTACACCGACCTTGGTCAAAAACAACTGGTATTGAATTTTTAATCAGCTTTGATAGTGATGAGTTGAACACTGCAGTTCAGTATGTTTTTTTTGTAAATAGTTCTCACAGTATATAAAGTACATTTCGGATGCTGAAACAACCCACAGCTGGCGTTTGAAACTAATCTAATGTAATTTATTCTAATGATTCCCTTTCTACACCTCAGCCTGTAAATGAGCTCTACAATATGAAGTGAATCAGAAGTGATTGGTAAACGTACTGAGGCACAACAACAACAACAATGATAACAGACTGTTAAATATCACAACAGCTGTGATGACTGCTGTTCAATTCTGAGTGCCAGTGAGAGAAATACTGCACAAAAGCCACCGAGTAAAGATACAGCTCACACTTCTAGTATAGTAACGAGTGTAATACCAAGCTGTATGGGGGCTACAACATCAGAGCCAAAACTAAGAAAGGCTTTCAAAGGACGAAGAGAGATGTGGACATACAGACACAGATGAAATTGATATCCAAAGAAAACGGCACATCTCCTGATTAAAAATGGTGTATTTCAGATGGGGTGGTGTTTCCCTATGTGACCAGCAGGTGGAGCTGCTGTCAAGATGATGGTGACTGACACAAACAGACAAACACAGAGAGCAGTGATTCACAGGGGAGGACATGCTAGGAGCAGATGGGGAGAAGTAAGATCCCTATTTCTCTCTTCTTTTTCTTTTTCTTTTTCATCATCCAGGCTGTGAGTTGAGAGAATAGGCTGAACTGGTCCTCAGCATCAACCCTACAACTAATGAGAAGAAAGAAGACGAAAGGAATTTTTTTTAATAACGCCACAAGGTTCACAGGTGAACAGTTAGGTGGCGATCGAGGTTGACCGTCAGAGGTTTTCGTTCAGTGTCTTTTGAGGCGCTGGTGGATGAGGGAAACAGGGGGAGGGGGTCCTATTGTACAACCCCCCAAAGAGAGCGAGAGAGAGAGACAGAAAGAAACAGAGCGCTTGTGCAGGTGTGGTGTCACTGTATGGTGCAGTGCATTGTGGGTGTGCATTGAGGTGCAGTGTTGTTGCCATGGTGACAAGCTCTGACGATCAGTCTTGGAAGTAGGAGTAACAGAATGCAAATCAGCCTACCCTACCACTACTCTAATCTTCACTGCCGGGGCAATGAGACCACATTTGACCCGCCCTTGGTGCTTGAGAGCAACTCCCACCCTGTCATGGCGGTGAGGAGCGGGCATGCAAAGGAAGCCGTTTTCAAGAAGCGGAGAGCGGCTCGGGGATTTCAAGCACATGGTGGGGGTGGGGGAAACTTAGCTCAGCTTCAGCACTGAGAATGGCTTGTCTGGAGTATGAGATGGGCAGATGAGGCGGTAGGGGTGAGGGTGGAGAGGTTTTGGATAAGATTTTGTAAATACTTTTTCTTTTGTAAAGAGGAATTATACTCACCAGAGAGCTGTTGGACCCCTGGCTGGTCATGTGTGCTTAACAACTGGCTCTGAATCGTCTCTACTACTCGCTTAAAGCGCCGACTGGGTCCTAAACACAGGCACACAAACAGGAAATATTTGTTGCATCACAATACACAAATAGCAGCACAGAGAAAGACACAAGAGTGGGTGTGTGTAGAAACTATGTAGATGGATTAATTAAGAGAGGGGAAAAAAATAAGTGTGTGCAAGGTGAAATGTGTGCTGAAGAAGCTGCAGAAAGCCTGAGATGATAAATAGAGGCCAGATTGGAGTGCTACTGCAAGCTCCTACTGTCTACCTATTATATACAGTATATAGTCAGTGACATGGATGAACCAGCAGGCTCCAAAGTGCCACAATTACACCCCATTCAGCTCAAATGTGCCCCCCACCTGTTTGTGTGTGTGTGTGTGTGTGTGTGTGTGTGTGTGTGTGTGTGTGTGTGTGTGTGTGTGTGTGTGTGTGTGTGTGTGTGTGTGTGTGTGTGTGTGTGTGTGTGTGTGTGAGACAGAAAGAGAGGGAAAGAGAGCACACGTGTTTCTGCAAAACTAAGCATGCATGATTGCATAGTATATAATCTTGCAACGCCAGACCTTATCTTGTTACGCTCAGGGAGTTTTGGGGGTGAAAGTCTTATCATCCAGGATTGGGAGAACTTAGAACTTATAATCCTGAGGCAGCCATTCTTTTTTGGCAGCGAGTTTGAAAACAAACACAAATCTGAAAGCAGCACTTCTGCTTTATTTGTTGGATGGACACAAATGTAGATGAATTGTATCAGATTGAAGTGTGACTGCATCCCACTTGACATGTGAGTAACGCCTTTCCAGACTTCTCAACATGACTTGTGAGCTCCAATCTCCTGAGATCACTGTGAGTCTAATGAAGGCTGGCTTTTCAAGATTACATAATACTGTAACTCTGTCCTCTCATCCGCTGTCTCAGAGCAGGGAGGTCCTGGATTTGATTTTGAGCCTCTTGTGACCTTCTGTCCACAAGAGAAGGCACCAAATTCCCCTGAATTCAAGGTACTTTGATTTATTGATGTAGCAAAATAAAGCAGGGTTCCTTAAATTTTTCTTTCACCTGTTAGAGGACACTGTTACCTTCACATCTTAACTGAAAAGCAGTATAACAAGTCAAAGTAAAGTCGGCCTATTTGCATTTATACTTTCATGCCTGGGGGCCCTGCAACTGGACTGCCCTGTGACAGACTGCAGGTATAGAAAACGAGGGTGAGTAACTCTGTGTGTGCCGGCAGTGTCCTGACCTGAGAGCAGGGTGAAGGTGACAGAGTAGATGCCGTTCTCCTTGGTGGCAGCTGTGCTCTCCGTGTAGGTTATATCCACCTGGAATTTGACCGGCTTCTGGAAGACTGTAGGGCCGGCTGTGGACTTGTACTCTGCTCGGAAACTGGTCTGGGAGATCACACTATGGCTCAGACTGGGGATCTGGGAGACGAAAAAAAAGTAAGTAAAGGTAAAATGGACAAAGAGGCAGAGATAAGAATAAAATAGGTGCTAAAAAAGAGGGATAGTAATGGGATTATACATAGGGAGCACTGATGTTAAATTTTTCTTCTGCACCTCGCAAATGACAAGGTGAATAAACTCTCATTAAAATACCCTCCACATACTACGAGCCACAGTTGAAACTCTAAGGAGATTAATGCCTCGGGGAGTAGCCATGCATGCCAGGGAGACTTAAGCTAATGTAATCTTGAGTCATCCAACAACATTGCACTCTCCTAAAATGGATTTGTATGCCCAATGAACAGGTGAGCTCTGAAATAGTCACGTTCGCCACAGTACTGGAGAGGATTTGACATTCCATTAATGTGAGTGTGCTGAGAGGTATAATTCCACTGATTCAGGTGCCAATCTCCTGTCTGGAATACCAGCTAGCATAACCCAGAGGGGGGAAATAGCTACCTCCGGGGATGGAGAAACAGATTTGGCATTGCCCTGCACTGGCAGAGTTTGCATTTACTTAGACTTTGTTAAATTTAACCGCGGTGAGGATAGGTTTTGTTCAATTATGTACACTGAATATCAACTACTGCTGCCGAGCTTTTGTTGATACAGACCCTGCCGCGTTCGCTGAGAAACCCTGATGCTGCCTGCCTGCATTCCTGCATGTATTTGTACATCCACATTATAAATGCACCGCACACACAGATACAATCGACACTATTCCTCACTCTACACATCTTAATAAACACACACATGCTCAATACACGGTGTTGAGGGCAAAGCATCTATATGCTAATGATCAATGCTCTCTGTTGATTTTCCATTGACCTCAAGTGAGTCTGCAGTCAGAGAGAAAATATAAGCACTGAACACAAGCAGTTTACTGAATTGCTACATAAATCAGAAGCATGCTAGCAAACACTCAGAAAGAGCCTGCCTCACAGAATAGCCAATCACCGCCGCTGTTCGATAAAGACTACGTCCTGCACCAGACAGCAGGTAGTACTGCCGTGTGCATGCATATTCAGATTCACTGAGAAAAATTGGGGCACAGGGAGCAGGGGCCAGATGGGATTGGAGGCAGGGATGAAGTAAGAACTTGAGCAAGAATCGGCGAGCGCGTACCGAGAGGAAGGCTTGAACGATGTCTGCCTTGATGGAGCTGAGAGGCTTGTCTCTGATGACGATAAAGATCTGCTCCTCTTTTTCGAGGTTGATGAAGTTACCAAACCAGGATTTTTTGGCAAGTCTGTGGAGGAAAAGAGAAGAAGAGAAGAACAGTTGTTGTCATTGTTTTCCTTCCACCCTTTATGCTTCCTTGTTAAAACCCATCCATCCATCCATCCATCCATCCATCCATCCATCCATCCATCCATCCAAAAAAATAGAGAGCCGGGGAAGAGTTTTCTCTCTCGCTCTCTCTCTCCCTGAGGGAAATGAGCTAAAACTGCAGGCGAGAAAAGTTTTCTGACATTGCACCTGCTGTGCAACTGGGTATGTCAAAATGCATGTATGTGTGTAGAGAGAGAGAGAGAGAGAGAGCGAGAGAGAGAGAGAGAGAGAGAGACAGAGAGCGAGAGAGAGAGAGAGAGCAAGAGAGAGAGAGCGATAATTGAGCCTCTGTGAAACAGAAGTGTAGGTCTAAAAGGGGAAGAGGTAGCTGAGTTCACTACTGGCCTCAGCCCAGGCGTACCTGCACCCACTAATAAGCCATATGGACCCCAGTTTTGTGGCATATTAATATTTCATGAGACTCTTGAACATGTTGATGGATTTGCAAGACTCAAACTTCAGTACAAAGAGAAACACTCCCCAATAAATAAATGCTTACATAATGTTCTAACATCTGCAGCAACATTAAGGGTCACACTGTCCTGCAGTAAGAAGCTGGTTAAAGCTGTTGTGTGACCGTGTATTAATGTGATGTGATAAAGCTCGGCCCAGGTCTTTTAGCAGCCAACTCTCCAACTCCTTCTAGCCAAGAGAGTCTTTCCAGCCAGGTGGAAATGGCCAAGCCAGACAGCCAGCGAAACCAAACAAGAATATCTAGGCCAAGCTTGAGTTATCAGGCCTCTGGGAGCTCAGCCACATCACACAGGCTACCTTTCCTCCCTCATAACCAACCCAATGCCTCTTGCCACGGTGCTGCTTCTCCAACCCAGCCCAGACCTGAGGTCATTACAGGGAGCTCAGTGGGTACAAATCAAACATTCACGGATTTAATACTTTCCAAAATATCATGCTATCAAGAGCAAACCTGTTCGAGCCAATGGCTGAGGGGATGACAGGTTAAACATAGTTATGATAGTGATGGTGCCTTCAAAAAGTGCTACTCACTCTGGGGAAGACTCTGGTGTGAGGCTGGACATCTCTTCTTGTGTGGGAACTGTGGAAGCAGGGTCAAAGGTCAATCTTTTTAGTGGGTACAGTAAGATTTTGGGAGGGGTGAAATAAACACAAGATCATTTGGTGTTTACCATAAAAATCTGCTGTGAAGTCAGTACCTTGGAGTTTCCTGCGGTGGAAGCGTGGCGAGCCCAAGAAGCTGTTTTTGATGGAGTTGAGGCGCGTCCTCCAAGGCATGCCTCCGATGGAAGGGCTGGGGGGCGGCGTTGGGGTGGGGGTCCCGGCCGGGCTGTCCTTTGGAGTGTGCACCGGGGTACCCTTTGGGGTGGGGAGGGGGCTGCCTCGAGGGGAGGGGTGAGGGGTAACCTGTATGAGTGGGATAGATTTGGGCGGGCGGTCAGTTATTGCAGAGGGTGCGGGCACTACGGGGTGAAAGTGATGCAGCCGGATGGGCGACAGGGATGCCACTGGGCTGAAGGGCACAGAGAGCTGGGGGTTGGCAGCAAAATGAGCGCGCCGTACCTGGGGGCTGTTTGGGATTTGAGAACTGGAGATGGAGGAGGGGGGGAAGGGGGAGGACGGGGAGGATGGAGAAGTAGGGGTGGGGGGCACAGAGGCAGAGGGCGGCTGCAATGGGAGTTGGTTGGGGGTGCCGGGCTCCGATTTGGCTGCAGATGCTGGATCTGGGGAAGTTTCGGGGAGCGGGTTAGATCTTGTGGCTTGGAGGGGCTTGGGGACGACTTTGGGCTTGGCAGGGAGCGTCTGGGTTTTGTTGAGTGCTGCCGGCAGGGGCTCACTGTTCGGAGCGAGTGAGTTGGGGGTGGAGATACGGGGGCCTGTGCGAATGGGGGCGGGCTCAGGGGACGGGCAGGGGCTCGTGTTAGGGGACTGCAACAAGTCTGGGGACAGAGGCGGTACACAGAACTTTCTGACAGGCTAGAGTTAGAGGACACGCAGCACGACACAGCCAAGAGCCAGAGCAGGTGGAGGAGGAGAAGAAAACAAAGCAATGGTGCACGGGGACACATGCAGGCACATAAGCAAGAAAGAAGAGTGCAGAAGAACAAACAACCACACGTCCAGAAGAAGAGGCAGGCAAAGAATATAGAGGCAGGTGAGATGTGTGCATACACGGGAGAGACGGAGGCATTGATAAAAAAAAGGAAAAAGACAGAAAAAAAGACATGCAGTTAGACCAGCGACTCATGCAAAAAAACAAGACAAAAATGAAATGGGAACAATAAGAACAGCAAGCATTGCACCCAATTTAAAGGTCAAAAAAACAAGAATGAACTTCACCTGAATAAAACATGCAGAGAAAAGCAAGCAGACACAGACAGTTGTGAGAGACATAAGGCCATCTGTGGGAACACTTTGGGCTGTCCCAGTGATAGGAGGAGCACCATAATGGTATAACATTTCCAGTTTCTAGATAGGTTTATTGATCTGTTTTATTTGTAATGGTGAAATTGCAGCCACAGTGGCACACATAAACTATTTCCCTTGGACGCTTGCCTTTTTACCAGACAATTCTGAGAAAATAACCCCACACAGAGCCTCTCGCTGAGAGCAAAATCCAGGCTTTGGGTAGGTCTGAGAAATCAATTTCCCTTTCAGATCAGCCTGGAAGAACCTGTGTGGCGTGAGGAGCTCGTCTTAGGATCCTGACTAATCTCGAGCCTTCTCTGGTTAGTCAGCTGGAAAAGTTTACCACAAGCTCCCCGGCTCCAAGCAAGAAAAGTGGGATTTTCTGAAGCATTCCTGGAGCTGGATTTCCACAGAGCTCAGGCCCCAGAAAACAGAAAGAGGGATAATACGCATAATACTTAGTGGGGGAGGAGAGAAAGTTGCTGTGCTGTCACGTCCCCTGTGGAGGTTTTTTTTTCTTATGAGTTAACAGAAAGATCAAACAGACACAGTGATGACTCATGTAAAGTCTGAACAAACACTGGATAACAAGAGCTTATTGTAGTGGATCCCTGCTTCCTCAAATACAAAGGTAGAGCTGAACTGAGGATCAAAACTTAAGGAGTGGGGAAAAAAGTATCTCAGACTAATAATAAAGTGGAGCAGTAGAACAATATTGCATGTCCAGCAAGATACAGTGATATTGCTTTCATAGTGAGTGTTCTGTGCATTGTTAAAGGTCAGAACGCCCCAGCGATGTAGCAATGTCTTTATTTTCTTGAGGAGACATAAACAGCAATAAGATGGGATCTGCAATAGTGGGATGTCTGTTATCCCTGAGGGTAAACAACTAGATATTTGAGAGCTGTGTGTGTGTGTGTGTGTGTGTGTGTGTGTGTGTGCGTGTTTGAAAGTGCACAGAGGTTTGCTACTTACCCGCGGGCTGCTGAGGGGGCTGGTGGAGAGGCCGGAGGAGGCTCCACTAATAGACCTTGACCTGTGGCACAAACATGCAAGAACACACACAGGGGCAGAGGTAATTTGTAAGACCTGTTACATGTTTCAGTTAACACAGGTGAAAGTGAGAGCTTGGAGGTTACATGTTGCACACAGTTAGAAAGCATCACAGCATATGTCAGCATCAAACCAAGCACACGGTAGTTACTATCAAGCCATTTCCAAACACAACACCTATTAACACAAAGAGGGGTAAAAGCATGACAAAACAGTATCAGCACTAACTTGACAATAGAGATTACTATCATTGACTTGCAGCAATCAGTCTCAAACCAATTAGGCTCAAACTTCTGTGTCAAATATGTTGATTCGACAGCAGCTTCTCACACAAATCTATAGGCTGCATTTCTACAAATTAGCATTCAAATGAGCTTTTTCCGCTCCGTCTAGTGTCTGCTAATAAACCGAACGTGTTGACTTTTTAGGCCTTAGCACTGGATCAGTAGAAAGTATCTGGAGGCAGGCAATGAAGTGGGACATTTGGTTGAGTGCCATTTGTCATGTTTTTCTTTTCCCCTGCAGATGCCGTCAATAACCCCTATGAGCAGAGAGAGCCCTGCTCAGAAAATGAACAATCACAGGACAATCTGTCTCCATCAGGCACGCACGCACACACGTGTGCGCGCACGCACACACACACAAACAGGACCTGTCAACACTCGGAAACACCAGCTGCTCACTGTCACAACACTCTTCCTTTTTGTCATTCAATCTAATAATACCCCCCACCCTCTCCTTCCATTTCATCATTGATGCATTTATGAACATGTGGCCTAGCCTTGAGATCCTTTGTCTCTCTTTGGAAAGATAAAGACACTACAACTAGTGTTTTTTTTTCTAACTTGCTTGGTTGTAGAGGAAGACCTCATGGACAAATGTGAGGGGAGGATGAGGGAGTTTACTTTTAGAGTGATGGAGGGATGAAAGATTGAAGGGTAGTAGTGAGGGAAGGAGTAATGGAGACTGATGTTCATTCCTGATGCTGGAGCAGTCCCAAAGGACCATGGAGGCATCCATACATGGACACAATACTGTGCACATGGTTACAGCTAGTAGCCATAAAAATGATATCGGCGCTGTCATAACAACAAGCCCAGATTAAGATCAATATGTATCAATCTTCTAAAAAGGCTGGAGCACCTATTTGGGTTCAGTCATCCAATCCCCTCTGAGCTCTTAATTTACAAACACCTAAGGCACTGACACAATCAGAACAGTAGAGAAGCAACAGCTACAGTGTGAGAGAGGAAAATATAGAAACACCCACTCTTAAGCTATTTTTGTAGTTCTCTCCCTGCCCCTTCTGTGAGTGTATTTATTGCACATGCACTCATGAGTAGGCGATGTTGATATCACCAGGATTTCTTCTTTAAGAGAGCAACTGACCAGACAGTCGCTACCATTTACATTTAAGTCGTACAGTCCACTGAGACATGCCCACAGTCACTCACTTAACAACAAATTGTACTTCATCTAAACATGGCCAAAACACAGCGTCCTCGGGCCATTATGAGCATATTGTTAGAGGCATCTGTTAGTGTTGGTCCAGCAGGTCTTTAAAGCTAATGTTACAGATGGTTTTACTGTACAGTAATGGGCTGTCAGAGCACAACCCTTGCCTCAGAGAGTCGATGAATTATTGTTATTTATAGTGAAGAACATACACTAAGAAATAATTTATCATCTATCATACAGAAACACGTCAGTCATGTTAAATCAGTGCGAAAGGTCATGCTGGAGCTTGCTTTAAAGGGTCCGTTCACCCTCATTACAAAAACACACGTTCTCCAGTATCTAGTATGGAAGCCCAGGGAGACAAGCTAAAATTGTTCTTCCCGTTGTTCTTCTCCTGTGTTTATGACTTAAGAATACGTGAAAAACCAGTTTTGCCAACAACTTTAAAACGTTTTGGCAGGTGATTTTGTTTTGTCAGAAAGTTATAAAAAAAAACCACGTTTTTACCTGTTTTCACAGATGAAAAC
This sequence comes from Echiichthys vipera, assembly GCF_963691815.1. Lineage (NCBI taxonomy): Eukaryota > Metazoa > Chordata > Actinopteri > Perciformes > Trachinidae > Echiichthys > Echiichthys vipera. Next base: position 22,680,367 of record NC_139832.1, read on the forward strand.
AAGATTATAAAAAATGGTCCTGACAATAACAAATTCACCTTAGAGACTTAGAAGACGGATCCCCAGGAAAAACAAATATCACTTGCTTCTCGGGACTTCAGTAATTTAGCCATACGGAACGTTTGGTCTTATTTGGCCAAGTTTTGAGGTTTTTCCCACTGTTGCAGAGATTTCGGATTCAACCCGAAGAACAATTTTGGTGGAATAATATGGTGGAGTTGTATCTCTTTAGCTGTACTGAAAAAAATAACCTCATTTATTTAATGAAATCCTTGTAACAATTTTACTGCTGAATATCTAGTACATGTCATCCAACAACAGCAAGTGTAATGTACTTATGTACTACCTAAGGTTTGAGTTTTTTGGCACTGCAATAATGGTTAAGATGGGTATTTTCATTACAGCCAATTGTTGTCAATCACCACAGGGGCTTTAGTATGTCCTTCCAATCTGATATAGTCTCGTCAGCAAGAATTATTTATCGCAGTGGGAGATTTTTAGTAATTATATATATGATTCTGATAGCTGATATTAAGATCAACACAGTGACATATCATACTTGGTGTTTATGATGCATTATTGGCGCGAAAAATACATTTTTTTGATAAAATATATCCCCCAATGCATCATGGGAGTTTCTGGTTAGGCTTTTTCTGCAGTATATTGGTAAGGGAAGGTCGTAGAGAGATATATCCGAATATATCAGAGAGATGCATCCCTTAAAAAAGGTCCAGGCTTCCCAACGTTGCCACCCCTGAGTGCGTTCGACCTTCCGTACCCGAGATACGTCACAGTAATCACAAACATGAGAAAGAAAGGTTACATTTACTAGAAAACACTGATCCGTGATAAAAAAAAATCCTGCAAAAAATGTATTATTATATCTTTATTTATTTATAAAGTATTTCAAAGTTAATGTGTAGTGACTTTAACTATTTAAATTGCATTTGTTAATATATAATAAGATGTACTCTTCCATTCAGTGAATTTATTACATGAATAAAATGTGTTACTTTTAAAATGTTTACTTAAAATATTCGAGTTCGCACTAAGTTTTAATTTTACTATGTATAAATTACTTAGATTAATTAACATGTTTTACTATACCAACAAGTCAGTTTTTTCAGTGTGTATCACAAACGCTATTTCATTCACATAATCCCATAAAAGGCTATCTCACCTGGACTAAATAAATCAAAACTATCTGCCTTACTAGACGTCACTGAAGGTATATTGTAAATGAGATTTTTCTTACTTCTTCCTTTATGTATTTATGTTTAATTAAATCCTGTTGCTTGCGGTTTGGATAAAGTGTGTGTGTGTTGTACCCATACATGTGTGTGCAATGGTGTACTTTACTTTATGTGTGTATCTACCCATTCTTATCTTTCTATTATCCATAACATTTCCCATAAGCCTGTTTTGGAACGGGGCCCATGTCCTCAGTGTGTGAACACCGGCTGTGTCAGAGACCCATCCAAAGCACCCGTGGGGGTCTAATGTTTGGACTGCGGGGGATGGAACAAGTACAAGAGGTTCTGGGACAAAGGCATTGGCTGAAATAAAAAGAAAGTGAAGCTAAATGAAATGGATAGTGCCAGGAGTCAAACGGAGAACAAATAACACTGCCAAAGCTGAAACACGACCCGACTTCTCTTTCTCCCTCCTTTTTATTTACTTTGTCCTGTCAATAGTTATTATACACAGATAATATCCATATCAATCAAAACATTTTAATAATCCACTTCCTTTTCCTGAGCCTTGACAACTCTCTATGGACTCAGCATATTAACATTCACAGCTCAGCTCCTCACATTTCTAAATGTAGTGAGACCCCCGCAGCATCTGATGTAGAGAGCAGTGTTAAAGGTGCTATATTTGTGTTCATTTGAGCCTCTTAAATAAATCATTGTAAATAATTAGCGTAAGAGCCTGACTTATTAAGACTGCTCTGACTAACTCAACACATTCAAACTGCATGAAGCAACTAAAGAAGATCTGTAAAGAAAAAAAATCAATTGATATTCTCTTCTTCACACTGCAGCACTTTTCCATTTTTCATTTACATATCATTAACCTCCCTTCATTTCTCCTGGCATGTTGTTAAGATTTAAAATCAGTGGGATATCTTGTGCTTGAAATATCTTTTAAAGATACTCTTGGGTATATAAAAAATGACATGGGCATCCATGCGAGAATGTCTTCATGTACATTTCTCTGCTAGGTGGATACTGCAGCATTTATCCCAAATCTATTCAATTATAGTTCACAGAAGCAGTCAAATCATCAATCATATGTATGAAAATGCCGCCTGGGCAGCTGATCAGACTGTTACGGCCTACATTAGATATGTGAGGAAAACGCTGGATAGGGAGTGAGGTTCAGACATTTTTCGTTGTGTAATTTTAGATAAAACCGTCTCCCCTCTCTTCCATCATTTACGCTGGCGGAAATGTATCCTGTCAAAACACATGTTTCAAAGTCAGTCCTGTCTCTGACACCCTCTGATCTGAAGTTCTACGAATCTTCTGTGCTGTCGACAAAAGTTTGCTGTCGGGGAAAGATAAGGTTAGGTTCAGAGAAAGTCAGTCAAATCTTTGGACGTTATTCAGCTACGTATGTGCCTCCACAGCGGCACTGTCTACAAACACACACGCACTAGCATGCGTGTGATCAAACGGAGCACACGCAAGGGCGTGATAAAAGGCAGAAAAAAGTTCAAAAACACAACCAAATCACTTTGTTACCAACATCGTTTTTTACCCCCACTGATCAGCTGGAAAGCTATGAATTGCAGGGGGAGAGGGGACGTTAAGCGAGAGAAAGAGAGATTTGATTTGATTTGGAGGCGGATGGGCTGTGGTATGGGACTCCCCCAGCCTTCAACCCACCAGAGCTGATAGGAAGCCAGACAGAGAAAAACTAGCAGCATCTTCACATTAGCATAGCAATTCCATACAAACAGAGGGGGGCGTTTGGGACTGAAGGTCAGCCGCACACAAGGGACCACAGTGGAGAGGGAGAGAGAGGAGATATTAAAAGAGTAGGGAGGAGTCCCCGAAAGAGATTTGGGTGGAGGGGTTTAGAACAAAGACAGTGATTTAAAGTAGCACGGTGGAAAGATGCAGCAGAGCTTTTTTAATGACTTTCTGCGGCTTCTGATATATGTAGGATCCAGACACAAACCTATTTCATATGCTGCTGTCTGTAGATGCAACTTTTTATTGAGATTTATATGACTAAACCTAAAGGTCCTGTTTTAAAAAAAGGTTCCAAACACTCATTTCAGTGCCCGTATGATACGTACGGCGTTGATGCTGCTTGATAAAGTTGTTGCAAACCGGCCAATGTTTTTTTTGCGATTCTAGCCTTGACTGAAACAGATGAATCAGAGTGTAGGGCGGAATGAGAATGCTTCTAAACTAATACAGTGCAACCTTTAAATAAAGAAGAGATAGGACTTGGATCGCCTGGAGGGATGAAACACAAGAGGATGAATCGTAAAGTGAAAAATCTGAGGCGCCAGAGGACAGAAAGAATTAAGCAGAAGTGTTAAGAGGTGGGAGCTTTTGAAGTGGATTTTAAAACTTCTGCAGTGGCTTCCCCCTGTGAAATACATTCTTGATATTCTGTCGTTGGCGGGACTCTATGGTGAGGAGTTATTAATGCATCTGGCATTTGGATGAATATTCAACATTTTTTATCTATATAATATATGCGCTCTATATGCTATACTGCTTCTGCATTTATGTCCCGTACCTCGGAAAGCTTTTTCCAGCACTGCCTATCATTAGGCAGATCAGGTTATCACCCCCTCAGATTCAATCTTCCCCGCTGTCACAAATGTCACTGCCTCTGAGCAGAAATGTGTCGTGTGATGATATATTGGTTGTTGAAATAAGATGTGGAAATAGATTTTAAATCAGTCCGCTGCGCCTCATGGGGGTGTGGCTTGGGCTCGACTTTTTAAAATAGAGAAATGGAGAAATGTTCTGCAACCAGGGAAAGTGGGACACAGTATGGGAGAACCGACTATCAATGCACTAGTTTATGAAAGAGATAATTAAACGAACACCGGAAGGGGGGGTTTAAAGTGTAATTCCGGTACAAGATCATTCCATGGTCTTTTTTGGCAATAATATACATCAAATAAGCCATCGAGATTCATGTAACAACTATTAACGGAGAAGTCCGGAGGAGTAGCTAACAGCTGGACGTGGCTAACACTGATTAGCTCGGGGCAGTGCGGTGGAGGCATTAAAACAACTTTTTTTAACCACTAACACTGCTCAAAATAACACCAAACCTCTGCAGTATCATGATAAGTGTCCTTACACAGAAAACAAAGCATCAACAACGAAGTTAGAGAACCCGGAGTTTATCAAAACAGTGTTTTGCATGACTCACCAACTGGTTTCCTCTCACAGTAAAGTCCATTCAAGTCGATTACCAAATGCAATCCAAAAGGAAGGAGTCCGTTTTCTGTGTAGGGATACTTATCATGCTACTGCAGAGGTTTGGTGTTACTTTGAGCAGTATTAGTGGTTAAAAAAGCAGCTTTAATGCCTTCACTGTACTGCCCCGAGTTAATCAGTGTTAGCCACATCCAGCTGTTAGCGATTTCTCCGTTGTAACAAGAAAACAACTCTCAATGGCTTATTTGATGTATGTAAGAGCTGAAAAAGACAATGGGATGATTTTGTGCCGGAATTACACTTTAAGGCTCTGAATTGCAAATACACTTCCTCCGTTATTAGTAATTAACAAAGTCAAACTTTAAGGAACTGCTATCTCAAACCTGTGGTTAGACCCAGCTTCTTTCATTTTTTTCAGATGGGTTAGAGCTCATTCAAAAAGACTTGTGAAGCCACATGCACATGCTGCGTACAGTATGCAGTCACCATTTCAACAGAGCATCCTTTCAACAGAAAGCACCGCTACATCTTTCTCCTGCTACAGAAAGTCGTCTTGCAGAGGTGGGCTGGACACAGAGCAAAAGGAGGTGAAAGCGTGTGGGGTGAAATGGGCAAGTGAATACCTTTCTTCCTTGCTGCATTTTCTACTGGCGTCAGGAATATCCAAGCTTTTACTGTACACTGATTTACTACAATGAGACGGGAGACAAAGCGAGCAGAGAGTCAGTCTCTGTTCAGGTTTGCCGACAACCTGGCCTACTGACACCAGAGACAGACTCGCTGTCAGGACTGCTCAAACACCACTGACCACACACACAGACACACACACAGACACACACACACACACACACACACACACGCACCCACACACCCACACACACTCACAAACACACAGCTATGTCTACTTCCATTTGAAAATTGTAGAGGTTTTTCAGATTTTTCTTTCACCTCCACGCGTACCTCTGTCCATGCTGTGTCATGTCGATAGCCCTCCTCGCCGGTACAGGCGAGCCTCCGTCCGTCACACTGAGGACCTCCATTGACTTCCTCTCTGGTCTCCTCTTGCCATGACGGTTCAACATGGGAGAGTCCACCCGCTTCTTTGGTGGATCTGTGCAAAACAGACCGACTTAGAATCAACACAATGTCAATGCGTAAAAATGCGTTGAGCAGTTTTGTACATATGTGTGTGAATGTTTTAGTGATGTTTAGCGCTGATCACACTGACATTTTAACTAATAGTGAATAAGTAATGGTTTCCTTTGAGACCTTGAACTAATGGCCACTGTATTGACTGTATCACATTCACTGAAGAGGGAGTCTATTCATCAAAATGTTGGCATCGTTCGCACGCACACACACACGCGCGCGCACACACACACAAACTCACACACACACACACACACGCACACACGCACACAGACAAACAGACAGACACACACACACACACACACACGCACACACACACACACACACACACACACACACACACACACTTGCACGTAGCACTCCTTCTATTGCCCTGGCAGAAGTCTAAGTAAAGCATCTCTGTTTCTGCTCAGATATCTGTGGGTGGAAATCTGTTGTACTGTGCACAATTTTTTGATGAGTTAATATCTGCACTGAAGCAGTCGCTCGCAGCTGACAGTTTTTGCAAACTTGGCCTATTGACACCTTCTATTTTTGCTACTATATTTCATTGAGAAGCTTGTCTATATTCAGTAATCAGAAAGCTTTTTTCTACTGGAGAGTCGAGCCACTGCTACTGGAGCTGATCCAATTTCTTCTGAAGGAGGAAAACACTGCAGAACGGTTCAGACACTTGGGGTATTCATGAGTTACCTCCTTGCAGTACTTATTGTTGTCTAAAGCTTGTTCTCTCTGTGTAAACAGATATCTATTCAATGACTAGATGAAAACCATTCAAAGTTTTAAAAACAAGTCACATAGTAGAATTGTTCAGATATTTCTCCTGATATGCTCTCTTTTTTTCAAAGTTGTTTTTGAAAAACCTATTCTATTATGTTACATTCTATATCTGCACTTTGGTCTGAGCCTTACCAATCTCGTTGCGAGGGGGAAGGTTCTGGTCCTCCTGACTGGGGTACCTTTCCTTACGGTCCAGTAACAGGAAGTAGATCATCTTTTCTTGGTTGTCACTGCAATGAGGAGACAATGACAAGTCTGCTGAAACATCAGGAAAACAACAACAATGGTTTTGAACAAACCTTAGTCACTTCACACACAAACATACATACAGTATGTACAGATTAAGTAAGCATCTGTACAGATGTGTGCACCGGCACACATGTCTGCAAGGGCTCAAAACCAAAACATTAAATTGCAAAAACCCTCCCTATGATTAATGTCCCTTAATCTTTTTGGGTTCATTGTGAAACCGCTACTAAATAGCTTCCATCATTTAAAGAAAAGTTAAATTATACAGCTCATTAAGCCATCATATACTATTCTGTATATATCTTTTAGGATATATCCATGCGCAGTCTGCTGGTAAATTTATGAAAGTATCAAAACATTATGAGTTTGTCCTTTCCTTTCTCTGTAAATCAGGAAGCGTAATATCTTTAGCCTCTAGGCCAATACTTTTTATGCAGACGGCCCAGGGACTGGCCCTACATAATAAAGACAGATTGGAAAGCAGTAGGAGGCAAAGAGACAAGGACCTGCAACTTCAGCTAAAATGAACCAGGGGAAGGGAGATAGAGACCGCAGAATTTCCTCCAGTCCAGCACTATTATGGGATGCTCCCAAGAGATAGGAAGCAAACGGAAGAGATGGGGAATGGGGGAAGTGATGGAGTAACGCTCGTTTAGTGTTAAATTAAAGAGGCCGGGCAAATGTAAAATAGAATGAAAGGAGATAGAAAAGCAAAGGCACATGAAACTACAACATCTGTATGCCCATAATAACAAAAAAACAAGTGCATGAAACGCTGCAGGGCAAGTATCGTCGTCATGTTCATATGAAAAACACACTTGTGTGTAACTGAGACGAAAACATTAGTAGCAGAACATAAACTATGTGACCCAGGGGCTTGTTCCTGGTGCAAGCTAGGATCAGTTTGGTGTGGATGTATCCTAGTATGGCAAGCTGTGTAAGTGCTATGTGATAACAGTTAAATGATCTATAGCCTCTGACATCTAAAGTGACAGCCCCACAGGATTTCATAAGAGCTGCACGGACACCACACACCCATCCTTTCGCCGCACACGGCCCTGTACTCTTCTCCCCAACTGTATTTTTCTCCTTTTCAACACCGTTTCACCTTCTCCCCCCATCCTCCTCACTCACACCTTTTCATTCACCAAACCACATTTCTTGTCTCCTGTTCTTCATTACATCTCTTTCCCATCCATCCCCTTTGTTCCTGAATTCACTCACTCATCGGAGAGCAGGTCTTTCAGTAGTTTGTTTTTGTCTCTGAAGCAGCCCAGGGAGTGCATGCTATCCAGTACGTCTGGATCGACGTCGTCTGCGGAGGGCAGGCTGCGGATGGTCACCTTCCTGGGCACGGGCTGCTCTGGCTCTGGTTCGTTCTTCCCTCCTCTGGGAATGCAGCAAAATGACAACACACAAAAAACCCCACTGTCAGCCATTTGGTCCCTACTACTGTAAGTTTGAATACATAGACAGAAAGTTTTTCATAGAGCTTATATAGCGAAAAGAGGCATTAGGCATCTCACTTGGCAGATTTACAGATTTAATAAGTATGTACTGTAAACAGAATATGCCGTTTGTGCAGTGTTTGAGTGTTTGTTTTCCTCATTATGACCCTGGTTCACATTATGATACTTCCATAGTCACGTATTTTCCCCAGGTTTAGTCATCCTGCACATAAGCTTCAGAGGGCGAACAAGGGTCATCATATTCGCCAAGATGCAGACAAACCACTGAGTCATGCTGCTAAGTTTTGCAATCTCCCTCTCCCCTCCTGGCTTGTTTTCCAGACTTTTCAGTTTTTTCACTCCCCCCATCCCCCTCTTCTTTCAAGGAGGGATATGGGGTGATATAACTCTCCTAGTTATGTCACTTTTCTCTGTCTTTCTTCTGTCTTTCTCTATATAGGGAATACACAAACAGGACTTTATCATTTGGGATTTAAAATGAAAAGCAAATCCACACTGACACCATTTTTTTGAGCATTTCAGGAACATAGGAACTAGATGGCTGTTTCAAAGAAACAAAGTATTAATTCTTGATTTATTCTGAAATACTGTTATTTTTTATCATTCAGTATTTGATAGAATACTAGCTGTGGCAAAAACAAAAACCTTTATTTTGTGAAAAAAGCAGTAGGCAAAATAAGAGATTAGCCACAGCGGATATTCTATCAAATTCTGAACACAAAGAATTTACAATATTTCAGGATAAATTTATTTATAATTTGTTCTCTAATTTTGATCTCCAGTGTGAGTATGCATAACCCCCTTTTCCCAGCTTATCATTTTTTTCCCTCTGGTGAGCCCTGTTAAGCATAAACCCCAGGCTTTAAAATCACCTACAGCTACCTAGATGCTGTGAACATGTCAATTGGATCCAAAGTTCTGCACAACCCCTTCCCCTGTTTCATTATGTGCATATAAAATCTGGTGGTAGGGGAAATTAAAAAAAAATGTTTTTTTTAAATATTGCACAACAGTGCTGTAATAAACCCAACCTATATAAGGTTGATTTTTTTTGGTAAAAATCAAACGCCCACAAACTAAAATGACCATAAAACTGAATGTACACCTGTCTAAACACAAAACACTATTCCCTTCTGACAGCGGGACTGACAGGGCTGTTCTATTCGATTGCAGTAATCTTAGCTAGGTGTACCTAATCAGCCGAGAGCATGTTGGTTCACTGGCCAGCACTAGTGTTTCTGGTGAAGACAGTTTGGCCTGGTACTGTCCTTTCAGCACCACAGTGCTCTGCTCAGATTGTTAGGAACCTACTTCACCAACTAATACAACTGATAAACAAACAAAAAGGAGGGGGTGGCCTTATTTGGAATTGTAAAACAAAAAGTTGTAGTTTGTGCAATTTGGAAAGATAGCTGCAATGAGCTGCCTCTGGGGGAAAGCCACAGCCACATTTAAAATAGAAACCCCCCCAGCTCATTCATTCAGTCATTTAGGCAGTCAGCCCGACACTTGGCCAGCCAGCCTGCCCTGCAGAGGCAGACAGAAAGCCAGGTGACTTCCTTACTGAAAAAACTCATGTTGCATAAGTCCCCTCTCCCAGTTCTTCTCTTGTCTCCTCTTGTTTCTGCGCATCAGTCTCGCTGTCTGTTTACATGATCTTTCAGTACACTACCGAAACCATAACTCTTCCCCTACCAGGACTCACAACCTCCTACCATTATTAATATTTGCTCTTACAGTGTAAGAACCTTTGAAATCCTTTAAAAAATCTTACTTAAAAAAAAAAAAAAAGCTACAATTATTAGAGGGAGAATATCAGCCCTTACAAATGTTAATCAGTGTACTGGTAAAATATACTGTCAAAAAATATCTGTTCATGATTTTGTTGCCCATTAAAAGACCTCTGACATAATTTACAATGGCCTGTACCATAAATGTTCTCAAAAGATTTATGCAAGCATGAAAAGGTGGGTACACTCTGTTATGAAAATTAAACCAAGGGTACACTGTGGGCTCATCCTCCACCACATTCCTGCTCCCTGTTCAGTTGACCATATGCTACACATCCTCTTTCATGCACTACCAATTTACCCCCACATCCCAGAGAGTGGAGTCGTGCCCTGCTCAAACGTACTCTTGTGTACAGGGCTGAAACTCAAAGCTATTTATCATGAGGCCGCTCCCCTCAGGTCTACAACCCCTGCAGAACAGGCTGAGAGAGGAGAGGAGAGTAGAGGAGAGTAGGGGAGAGGAGTAGAGGGTGTAAAAAGCAAGGAAAGGCAGTACTTACATGTACCATGTGTGCTTCTGGATCTGTTCTAACTGTAAAAGACATGAAAGAAGAAACAGCAGGTCAGTACACAAGCAAAGTGATGCATTTGATTTGAATCATTTCATTATCTTTTAATGGTGCAAAGAAAATTATCAAACGCAAGAGAATGTTTTAGGAAAAATAAAAATATTTTTTCTCTTTAATAGACACGTTAGAATGGCTTCGGTAAAACCCTGAGCTTACTGGCTTAATGGAAATACAAAAGGACAATACGACCAGATTCAACCGTGGAAGTAAATAATGAGGCCTTCAAATATTAATACTGCCAATGGGGAAAAAAACGTATTGAGAAAAAGAGCTAGACAGAGAGCGGTGCAGCAGGAGTGTGAGAGAGAGGTGATACCACTGAGCTATAAACAGAGAATATTATCTCCCTCACACACACTGCTGACCCGGCCAAGCCCTCTGGTCTAAGGGGAATCTCCCATTCTCATTCTCTTCCCATCTCTCTTACTCACACAAACACACACTCTTGCTCTCTCAATAGTACTTGTCATCACACTTTTAATGTGGCCACTTTGTCACCAACAGTGTCAACATGGTCTTTTGCCAACAAAGGAAAAGCAGAAAGGGACAGAAACAGTAAGCAAAAAGGCAACAAAGGAAGATGTCTGTTAGAATGATGCAGCAGTGTTTCAAATCAAACTGCCCGCAGAGGAAAAACAGGATCAATGTCACTGTTGGGACTTTTTAATTTGCTCATGGTTGTTGTTGAACCACAGGAGATACACATAGCAGCTCTAATTATTGTCACTTATTCAGAAGTATAGCTCTTAGGTATGTGTCTATGTGTCTCCATCAGGGTCTCCATGTTTCCACCACCCCGGAGGATTCACCTCTGTGCTTCAGCCGTGATGAATGCCTTCATGTGATATTAGTGGTATCACAGAGCAGGCCAGGCTGCGGTTACTGACTATTAGGTGGATCTTGTCTGCCTTCCACAGAGGTCATGGCATTGACAGAGACACCCTGCCTGTCAGATACAGGCCAGTGGGTGACCTACTCCTACTCCCACTTTTATTGAAGGCCTGGAGGCAAGAGACTGATATCACACACAGGGTTGAAAGTGATGTAGTCTGAAATGCCGTATCACATCAATCAGTCTCCAACTGTGACATTACCAATTCCAGCTGCTTTCACTCAGGTGGAGCGGAATGCTGCTTTAGAACAGGTTTGTCTAGGTGTGAGTACCAGTGCATGTTCAGGTATGTTTTTATCTGGGTGCTGCATTAATCATTTTTGTGCAACGTATTTATAAAAATGTTTCAATCATATGGCTGTTTATTAGAGCAGGGAGGGAAATAAGGGTTGGCAATGGTGGCCTATTCTGCCCTCAAAGCCAAAAAACAGTAAATTTAGTTAAAAAAAAATTAGTTAAGACCTGAGTATGACTTTTTGACACTGGTTTTACTATTAAAAATGCAATAGACAGTTATAATTTTTGGAAATAAAAATAATAATATACTCACTTTTTACTTTTTCTGTAATTCCAAAATTTGTTTTGATGCATCTGTTATCTTACTATAAAGCAAGGCATCTCTGTGTAACTGTGTTTCCGTATGTCTGTCTCGAGAACTGATCTGATCTGATCTGCTTCAAACTTGGCAGGTGAATTGAACTGTAACTCTCAGGAATAAAATTAAGAGTCAAGACGCAGCTAACCATATAAGCCACGCCCATTTGCGTCTATATCAATTTTCCTATCCCTCCAAATTCTGAACAATCATCACCAAATTTGAAACCACAACTCTTTGGACTAAGCCAGAAAAAGGGACTTATTTTGAAACTTTGATGTTCCATATTTGCATTACCTGGCCCTCAAAGTTTGCTCAAATGCTGAGCAATTGGCTAACTCCAAATGGAAAAGCATTCTGAACAGCCACACCACCCCAACAGCAAAACCAGGAACCAAGCAATCGGGCATGCTGTCCAAAATGCACTAGTACCACAAAAATGAATATGAAATATTAGAGTTCTAGAGTAGGGCTACACGGTGGTGTAGTGGTTAGCACTGTCGCCTCACAGCAAGAAGGTTACAGGTTCGCATCCCGGCCTGAGCCTTTCTGTGCGGAGTTAGCATGTTGTCTGCGTGGGTTTCCTCAGGGTTCTCCGGTTTCCGTCCAAAGACATGGACGTGTTAGGTCGAAGACTCTAAAATTGCCCCTGTGACCCCGACCCAGGGATAAGCGGTTGAAGATGAATGAATGAGTAATCTAGAGTAGCAGCAACGGCAGTCTCCGGCTCTAACCACAGTGTAATTTCTCAGTGAGACGCACAAACTTAAACACTTTTATATTCACTCCTACAACCTATGCTATGTGCCATCCCCATGGATGTATATTATGTCTGGGAAGAACATCTCTTTAATATAATAATTCATTAGCCAGGGATCACAAGGAGGCAGATCTTTCCAGGGTGTCTGTGTTCATTTCAATACTAAAGATGAGATGACTGTGTTTCGGTGGCTGGTTCTGTCGCCACCGGGACCCCCGACTGCACAGACAGGATATGAAGAGAAAGGCCTTTATTGGGCTAAGCCCCTTAAGCCCTGGTACGTGCCCTCCCACTCAAGACTCTGATGGGTCTTGGCTTTGTGTGTGTATTTGTGTGCATCTACTGGCAAAATGTAATTAACAGGAGGTGACAATAGACACACAGTGAAACAAAGCCAGTAGTTGTGGTCTAATTGCCCCATCGATTTGAGTCTACAATCTACTGTCAACATCATTATGAAAAATAATATCTAGCAAAAGGCTGACATGTTCCCCTATGATGTACCCCCCTTGGGTGTACCTGTCCCGTCTCTGACTGGGCGGTCACCACTAAACTCCAAGAGCGCTCAATCTAACAGGGCTATTTGACATTCTGTGAGGTTACAACACATCCCCAGAGCTCTGTTTTCATGGGAGGGGGCATGGAGAGGTAGCATATTCTCTCCCAGCAGCTCGGTCTGTGTGTAACCCTTTGTGGAGGACAGCGCTGGAGGCTGCCGGACATATCTGGGCGATCTCAGGGTGACCTGTCCTCATCAGGCAGAACAGGACAGAAAAATAAAGCGTACATACAGCATACCAAAGAGGTGGGGTCGTTCAAGTCCATGTTTCAACAGTGCTGCTGTACCTCAAGGATGTCAACTCTGCTGCAAAGGAGCATTTCTTCCTTTATAGCTTTCTGTTCCTTTTTTCCTTTTTTTCTAGTGTCTTTCACAGATCCGTTATGTAAAGCCATTCTGACACTGTGAAAGATAGCTGAGGCATGGGGAAATGGTGCTTCAGCATCCACTTAAGGGTGGTGTCACCACATTTGCTTACAGGCAAGTGCATGAAAGCAGTTTTGTTTACCCGCATTGATTCACAAAGACACCTGGAGAGCCTGGAGAGGGTCTGTGTGTGTGTGTGTGTGTGTGTGTGTGTGTGTGTGTGTGTGTGTGTGTGTGTGTGCGTGCGTGCGTGCGTGCGTGCGTGCGTGCGTGCGTGCGTGTGTGTGTGTGTATACAGTATGCGTGTGAAACTGGGGTTTTTTTTGTACGTGTGCAGATACAAGAACTTTGTGAGCATGTCTGTATCTCTGCGTGTTTCATTATTTACATTTCCCTTTGTCCACCTTCCTCTCCAACTCATCCTTATTCTCCGCCCTTCACATCCCTCTGTTCTCGCCCTATCCTCCAGCCACCTTGCCAAGGAGATCAGTTTCTGTGTAGGAAGGGACTGGCATTGTGATGAGTACACTAAACAGTGCAGAGGGAGAGTGCACAAACAGAAGTCCTCTCCTGAATTCACATCCTGCACTTGAGGAAGAACTCAAACAGAATCGGGGATGAGGCAAACACTTTTGGAAAACAGGGGAGGAAAGACGAAACAAAGAAAAAGACAATGGTTTGGCTCTGCAGCGAGTTGAAATTAGCCACTTTCCTTTGAATGGGTATCTCTGCCATCTTGCTTTCTCCTCGGAGCATTACACGGTGTTTTTTAAAATCTGCAAAATAATGATTTTCAACTCTGCTTTGCTTTTTCCATGAATGCTGTTGCAAATAACATCTAGGAAATGTGTTCTGCTGCTTCGACGACATCATCAGTAAACACCAGTAGTTTAGGGCTGTGAATTAAATATTCAATGCAGTACTGTGTACCTTCATGTAGTATTAAAACACATTGTGCATACTGCTGAAGAATAACAACATGTACTGCAGAGGTCCATCATACTAATTTGTGTGCTAACGTGTGTAAAGGCAGAACATATATACCCTTAGAGAAATATTTAATTATTACACCCACAGCCACACGGTTGTCAATCACATTAGCATGTAAGGTTCCTTCTGAAACTATGAATATATTATTACGTCCCCTTTACTGCTGTAGCAGCCTTCACTCTTATAGTAAGGCTTTCTGCAAGACTTTGAGCTGCGGGGTTTTGCTCCCATTTGGACGCATCAAGTTCTTCAACACCAAAATCAGAAAATCAATCCTTATTGGAATTCCCTCCCCAAACTGTTGCCCCAAAGTTTACAGCAATCGGCTAAAATATCATTGCATGCACACACACACACACACACACACACACACACACACACACACACACACACACACACACACACACAATATTGTGCTATCATCCAGTCTCTTAATCGAACTGACCGTTAGTCTTTTGGTGGCATCCACTTCAATCATGCCCCGGAGGAGGTTCTGACAGTCTGGAGGGATGAAGTGTGGCATGTGAAACACTCCCAACTTCACCTTCTCTAGCAGATTCCTCAGGTTGTCATCATCAAACGGCAGGGCACCCTGGAGAGACACGGGGAAAGGAGCAGGAAGTGAGAACAGGAAAAATAAATTGGAAGTGGTGAAGATGTACCGTAGATGTAGGAATAAAAGCAGAGAAGAAATAGTGCTTATTTTAATGGCAGCATTAGAACAGAAAATAAGCCTTCACCCGGTTGAGGGCAGAAAAAAAATGACTAAAGAAACCAAACCAGTCTAAACCTGCATGACTTAGAGAACAGGCTTGGTTTCTCAACTTGTTCAATTTTCCAATTAAAGCATTCTGCCCTCAGCCACCATGCAAAAGATTCAAAATAAATAATAAACAGCGGTAAGCTGAAAATGGGGCTTTTCTAATAATTACCCAGCATTCTCATTTACCTCGTTCATTAAGAGTTTTCTCATCAGAATCATTTATCAGAGCACGCTGACACCTCACAGATGTGGCTGTTTGATGAATGGCAACTTCCACCACAAGACAAGATGGAGGGGGAGTGACGGAGGAAAAGGGTGAGAAAGACAGAAGGAAAGGCTGAGAAATGAAGAGAGGTGGAGAAAACAAATGTGGTGTGTGGTTGGGGGGGGGGGGGGGTAGGCTTGTGTAACAGATGATCTAACTGCTGGGGTGTATGCATGTCTCCCACAATCAGACAAATGATTATCTTGCTGCTAGACGACTGGACAAAACAGGAGAAAGACAACATTCATCTGCAGTCAAACAGCGTCGGGGAGAAACTTTTGCTTGGAGCGAGAGAAGTATGGTCATAATGGAGACAATAGTAAACAACATCAGGGTTTATGCAACACAACAGTAAAAGGAAGACGGGCCTACACACACACACACACACACACACACACACACACACACACACACACACACACACACACACACACACACACACACACAGACAGAGACAGAAAGAGACTGAGTGAGAGATAAAGTGGCAAAAACAAAGACAAATACACAGGGCCTGTGGCCAAAAGATGCCCTGTCAGCAATGATATTTATTTTGGGCTCTCTTCTTTCAGTTTGGCTGTATGAATTATTCATGGAGCAGGAGTGTGTAGAAACTACAGTACAGCTGTTGATGAAACAGAGCTTCAGGGCTGCATGGCTGGGGAACCACAGACATAATGTAGCTGGAGAATACACCTGATTATGGATACAGCGTTGTGTATGGATACAGGATAATGAATAAAAAGATACGTCTGTTCTCTGATCTTCTGTTGCGCAAGAATTTCAGCTTTGAGGTTGGTTCTGCAACATTGGTATCGGAGTAAGACCTTCTAAATGATTTTGAATTCAACTCCCTGAATCCAGAGTTTCTGTTTGCGGCTCTGTGGCGGCTTCTCCCGCCATCTTCTCATTCCATTAAGGTCATCAGCCAGGGTACAAAGTTATGAATGTCCTGTTAAAAGGCTCACTTGATTTCGACTTTTGATCCATTCCAGCTGGTAGAAACCCTGGACATACTGCTTGGCGAAGAAAGGGAGGCAACACTTTAAATTGTGTTAAATTGTATTATGCCATGTTTTTCTTGAAAATTTTAAACCATATGTCAGCTTAATCCCCATCAGTTATAAAAGAAAGAGCTGATACTCACCACCAACAGGGCAAAAAGAATGACCCCACAGCTCCAGACGTCTGCTTTCCTCCCGTCATACTTCTCTCCCTGAGGATGAGAGAGTGTTTGTCAGTGGGTTAGGGCAGAGTGTTACCAGCTATGAAAAGACGCAAATATATATACTGTATATATATATATATATATATGAATCTGTGAAAAATGACTTACCCTGATGACCTCTGGACAGGCATAGTGTGGAGATCTGTTGGGAAAACAGAAAAAAAAGGTGAAAACAGTGAAGAAATTGAGAAAGTGCAATGAAGAAAGAAAACAAATTGAGGTTATTTAAGGACTTCTCCATTTGGACTGCTGCTGCAGAGTAAATCAGTGTTATACAATCATGACACAACAAACATTAAACAGTCATACGCCCAGTATGAAAATGTGAAAAGAACAATTTTGGCCGACAATAAATGTCTCAAGTGTGCATAGATCAAGATGTGCTTCGGGAGTTTAGACATCCTGAGGGTGTTTGGATGTCCTCCTGCTTGCTCACTCAAGGGCATCCTCTTGCAGCAAACAGTGAACAGACCCACTAATCTTTACTGCACCTGGATGGGCTGACAGTAAACCCAATGACTAGATTGACACATCAATATCGTATGAAGATTTATGGAGCTACCTTGCAACGACTGCTCGGTAAGCCACTGGCTATGAGAGGCAGTGGAGTGACTTGTTATTCCATACATGCACATTTCCAAATTCTGTACCTTGAAATAAAAAGAAAGTGTTAATAATAAGTGCTTTGCATCAATCAAAAAGCAACATGAAAACAAAAATGGCGACATGATGTTTATTCGTTTCTCTGATTTTGGGCAGGGCTCTGCTCTTTTTCGACTGCAAACAGAAAGCAAATCACGCACCTGTCTCCCCCAAACCTCTGAGCCTGGTGATACGTCCTCCACCTCCTCCTTCCTCTCAGACTCATCTAACACCAGGATATTTGGCGCTAATGAGAGACTATCTGAAGTCTGTAAACATGGCGCCCATTAGCTCTGCTGTTTCCATGTGTACTCATGAATACCAGCCCTGACGGCGCAGCTTCCTCTGGCTGTCAAAATACTGGCCAACAGCAAACACTGCAGTTATGTCAACGAGGAAGCTCAAACATGAGCTTATGCAAATACGGCCCTCCTGATTGCAAATGTCATAGTGCATTATGCAGATGAACGAGGAATAAAAATAATAAAAAGATGCCTGAGGTTTGCACTAGTTATGCCTTATGAGTGCAACCACACAAGCCTCAGCTGGAACCAGTGTGAATATAAACTAATTATTTGCAGGGGCTTTAGGTGGCAAACACAGGGTGAAGGTAAAGACTAGAGTACAAGCATCTGAGCTGAATCCTTGTTTGTCCATTTTAGAATCCTAAATCAGTCAGCCATATCATCCACAATGTCTGCTCAGAATATGCTTATCTCTCTCCTACCCTGACTCATAATTCTATGACTTACTTTCCATTTATGTCTACATATACCAGCTTTTAAACTGTTCCATACAAACATTCCACACTCATTTACACTGTGGAACTCTTTTAAAGTCATGTGGCGAGGATGCATGAGTATTCATGACCCTTATTTCCTGTTGTGCTTTGCCTGCATTCAATGGCCTAACTTAATTAGAGCTGTGAATAAAGCTCATTTAAATGTATCGTAGCTGGACACATTAAAATTGTTCCCACATATAAAAGCCCATACATCATGAAATTTATATCATGATAAAAATCCCTTGCTGCTCACAGCAGAAATTCAGATCATAGACTAGGATACTAAAGATAAATTGAGAGCTGTAAGAGCCACTTCCCTCTGACCGGAGTGAAAAATGCACTCTTTTGAGGAACAGTTGTGCATGGGTTGACATAACATCAGTCTTTTCTTGCTCATTTACTCTCTCAAACTAACACGACTAACATCACATAAATAGCATTAGCAGACACAACAGCGTTACTCTGAGGACAAAAAATAGCATTACAGTTCAATTCTGCTGTCATTTGACCGATAGACCATAAGGACAGAAAACACATTTGATTAAAGGTCCTGTATTGTGCTCTTTTTCAGATTCAAACTTGAATTTTGCATTTCAACTTGATCATGTTTACATGCTTTCATGTTAAAAAAAAAAAACAACCCACATCTCATATGGTCTGAATACATCTCTGTCTGAAACGCTCTGTAGCTCATCTTAATGAAAATTCAAAATTTCAAACCAAATTTGTGTGGTTCCTTGCAACTGAGGAGATAATTTCCTTTCATCAATCAAAGCAACAAACAAACATCAAGCACTGATGAACTTGCAGCTGGGCTAATGCAGACAGAGAAAGAGAGCGAGAGAGAGAGAGAGAGAGAGAGAGAGAGAGAGAGAGAGAGAGAGAGAGAGAGAGAGAGAGAGAGAGAGAGAGAGAGAGAGAGAGAGAGAGAGAGAGAGAGAGAGAGAGAGAAAAGGTTGTACGTGTGGTCCTGGGTCCATATTTGTATGTTCCTATCAATGCCTCTGCTTTTCTAGTTGTGTGTATGCCTCTGCTTGTCTAGACGTGTGTGTATTTATGTATGAGCCCCGAGGCTCCCCCTACTCTACCTGGGGCGAGTCTCATCTTCACTCAGCTCCATTACCCGTGGCAAATGGAATATATTTGTGTCAGACTGCTGCATGGTGAGAGGGGGCCAGATAAATGTGTTTAATTAAAAACTGTCATATCTACACTTAGAGATGGGACGGTCAGAAGAGCATGGATAATCAATAACCACACATGCAGTGTA
Source organism: Echiichthys vipera (assembly GCF_963691815.1). Classification (NCBI taxonomy): domain Eukaryota; kingdom Metazoa; phylum Chordata; class Actinopteri; order Perciformes; family Trachinidae; genus Echiichthys; species Echiichthys vipera. The sequence goes on from NC_139832.1 coordinate 22,699,899, forward strand.
TGGCACATTCACATGTATTAGACAAGACACACAAACTTCCTCTAATACACGCTCACACTAACAGAGCAGCAAGCGGTGATGGAGCTGAAAGTGGAACAAAAACTGAACTACTTTGTGTGTGGGAGTCTGTGCCTGCATCTGTACGACAGCTCTGTTTTCCCACCAGCAACAAGTACCTTTAGCATTTTGAAAATGCATTTGTGGGACTTAGCAGATGCACTGCACCTGGATAGGGGTGGAGGCAGAATGCAATCAAATATAGATACAGTTGGTCTGCAGGATTTTTCAAAAAGCTGGGTAAGAGCTGTAGAATTCTGCTGTCTCTCTAGGAAAAGGAAACACACATAGAATGACTCAATTCAGTACACTTGCAAATAGCAATGCACACTGCTCTGACTTGGCCTGATCTCTACCGATGAGTCATGAGAGCTTAGGCACTGCACTACTGCCATAAAAAAAAAAAAATGTCCCATGCCCATGCTTAAATGTGTGTGTATGGGTATTACAGAGAGGGAGTCAGAAACATAGAGAAACAACCAAGCAGAGGACAAAGGGTCCTAGAGGTCAGGGATAAACTAAGCTTCGATGGCGCCGTGTGCGCATGTGTGTTTGTGGAATTGCGTGTATGCAAGTGTGTGTAATTTCAGCTGCAGTGATTTGGAGGAATAATCTGGACAGAATCAGGACTGAGCTGGGGACAGATGTTACAAGGGCCTCTATCTCCCAGCCCTGCATGCAGTGTCATGTCGAACCATAGAGCACAAATTCTCCACAAGACATCCAGATCACAAAAAGAACGAACCATTATTTTATGCTCCAAATCGATTGTTTTTTCTTGTGTGCCTAGTGAGGCACAATCTTCATAGATTGAAGCCACATAAATCACAACACCCTATCTAAATACTATGTCCTGTATGTGTTTTAACTTGTGAACTGAGCCTTCAAAGATGAGTCAAAGCTAAACGTTTCATAAGTTGAGCAATCCTGTTTCACTTCGGGCATACAAGACCTCATTAGGAGAGGAAAAAAAAACAAAAAACAGGCTGTGCTTATGTGAGAATAAAGGTGAGAATAAAATAAAACTCTTTGGAAAACAACTGTGCTGTCACCATGAACCCACTAAGAGTAAACCATCATTAACGGATTTGATTATTTTACTGACAAATGTGACCGTGGTCACAGTTCACTACACTACACTATTAAATAAAAACACTCCTACAATATGGATGACCATACTCGAAAGACTTTGAAAGTGACTTTTCCTGCAAGCAAATTCATTGCAGTCATTGTGGGATTGATGGGCCTGGCATGGCCGTGCCTGCCAGATCATAAAACCCAGCATCAGATATGAGGAGATGGAGAGCAGCAATCTGTGGCCGTGGCCGTGGCCCTACTCACAGCCAGATAGCACTCTCTGTGAGAGACACCAACTCCTCTCCTCAAGAGATCAACACTGCATGATAACAGAGGCTTTGAGAACATGGCACCTCGCAGAGGGCTTGATAGCTCCACTCATCATTCTCTATTGCTTTTGCACTCTCTACTCTCCTCTCCTCTCTATATGCCCTCCAACTATGACCTATTTTTTTACCTTCAGGGCATTCTTGGTCTCATCTAGAATTCAATTGCAGAGGGTTTGAGTTAGACATTGTATTAGAAGGCATGCATCCAAATGATTTATACAAGGCTTACCCGCAGCTGGTTTCCAGCAGACTGTCTCCAACCTGAAGGGAGGCCATGCCGAAGTCTGCTATCCTGATGTTGTTCTTTTCATCTAGCAACAAGTTCTCAGGCTTCAGATCCCTGTGGCTGAAAGATAGTGAGATGCAAACAAAAAAAAGTTAATGAAACATGAAAGAACTCATCATCAGGCTATATAAATTAGTGAAAGTGAGGAGAAACGAAAGGCGTGCTGCAAGGTCTATGAAACACCTGTGGATTGAGCTTGGATCTGCATCTGTGCACGCAACCGCAGAACAACACAGCATCTTACCCTGTTACCGAGGGCCCTCCTTCTCTCTGCAACACCTCTCTCTTTGATTCATCCGTGCTGAAACTAGAGGGCTCCCACCTCAGCGCTGGACTGTATGAGGTGTGACAGCCCCCTGCTGTGTCCTTTTCTCCTTCGGTTTTCCTCCCTCTTTGCCCCTCATCCCCATCCTCTCATCTCCCAGACAGCCACCAGCAAACTAGCTGAGCAAAGGGCATCAAGGGGAGCCGGCTGCAGAGGTGGTGTTCATTAGCTGCCATTCATTACAGCTAAGCACAGCGAGGGGGATAATATCTAGCGGATCTCCCTCTTTAAAAAAGGCCATGGAGAAGAAGATCTTTCTCATGTCATGTATGCTGCTGCTGTGTCTGCGGTTAAAATCTCAATTTTGATGAGTGACTGTTCAAAAGCAGAGGAGCTTTAATATCTTATTGTGTATTTAATATCCCTCCTGGGGTCAAGGGTTGTATCGCATCATACTGTGCTGTTCTTGTGATGTCTACCAAGGCCAGTCCGAGTCACGACCAAGTCCAGACAATCGAGACCGATTCCAGAGCAAATCGAGTCTTGTTCAAGACCAACAAATGATGTAATTTCAATGTTAATCTAGTGATTGCGGAGTTAGGATGGATCTATAAACAAGTTGGAGGTACCTTTAAACATCTAATTAATCAATGCAAAGAATTTAGGCAATGTTCTGTACAACTGATCCTGAATCAGCAGCCAGAAACAACTTGACCAGTTGTCAAAAGATGAATCCAAGACGATTTCAACTAGGCATGAAACTAAGAGCAAGACCAAGGGGTCTCGATATGGGACCTGAAGCTGGGACCTGAAGTCACAGGTACAACAGCCCTGATGCGTGCACACACTATCCATCTTTCGCCTCTACATTCGTATATTATGTGTATACTTGCTCCCTTTTATGCTTTTAAAAAATCAGGCTGAGAGTTATAGAGCCACAGGGCTGTCAGGATGTCATGAACTAGACTTTCATCTTCTCTTTAGACTAATGATAGAGAGAGGAGAGGAACAATAGCTGGATGTGTCTGCCTTTGATGAGTGACTCATTGCAATGGACGTTTAACCTCAGATGACATCAGCTGCTGTACAACTCGTTTCCTGTCCTGAGGGATTAGCTGTCAGCTGGTTTGTTATCACACTGGCAGTCTCTGTGATCCCGGGTTTAATTGAAATAAAACACAGATAGCATCTAATACAGTTTTCCCCAGGCAAAAACCTTTATCAATGCACACAACCATCATTTGGCAGTGATGTCAGGAGCCTGAGCCTTTTAACTAATACTGTCAAAGGAAAGGAACAAACATTTACCCAAAACCTCAGGGGCCACCGGTGTGAGGTCGTACTGGGCATCATCTACTATTCCACCCGGTGTCTTCGTCAACTGATTAAATAATGCTTCACCAAATAATGTTTCTCAACGCAACTAAATGCTTTAGACAGCTAAAAGTTACAAATCACTTGTTACTAGAGTTTAAACAAGACAGAGGGTCGAATCGTAACTTTGTAGACACAGGGATCAGTAGACAGGGCCAGAAAGACGTTAATGATTTAGTGTGACATCAGTGACAAAAGAGACGACAATGGCACCGTTGATTGTTTAGTATGTTCAAACATTGTTTACTATTGACATCATGGGGGTAGATAGCCTGCTATTCCTATCGGACCCCAATCATAGATCCACAGCCTCAACTGAATCATAAATATCTAAGTACTCTCCAACTCTGAGCCTCAGATGTAAAAATGAGCAGTAAATCATCACCTAAAAGACCCATAAACATGACATTAACACTGTGTAATCACAAGCCTATCACATGTAAAACACAAAGAGCCAAACCTCAAGAGACTGATCCACAGAAGCAAGAAGGCAACAGGGTATTCATCCACTGACAGCATCAAGGGGACACGTTGCATCTGGATGCTTTATTGGTTGTCAGGACCCTGGTATCCATAATAGGACATTAAACTGCCTCTTTGACACATTAGGCTGCACTTTGCAACAGCAATCTTGCTCATACAGCCGGCCTTGCAGCAGGGATATCTCTGTGTTGCACTCATATGTCATACAGGAGGAGACAAACAAATTCAACAGCTGCAGTGAGCTTGAATGTAACTGTAGTTTTTCTTTCCGGAAATTTCGAAGCTGTGCACCGCTAGCAAGTCTCGGAGGAGTGCCTTTTTTTCTAAAACCCTTTGGCAATGAAACAATGTAAATGTTAGTGCTATGCCCGACCCATATAGAACACAGTACAGGTATAGAGCAGAAAGAAGAAGAACACAAAAGGAAGGCCACTATTTAAGGCTGACTATTGTTATCATTCATCATGTTAGCGTACCTGTATATTGTTATGTATTGCATAGGTCTACCTTCATCTGTGACACAGGCCTCATAGTTCACCATACACACAGCTCTTATGATGTCGTTGCTGTAATTTACAGGGCACACGTGCATGTCTTCATGCTGTTTGAGCAAGGTTTACACCCCAGAGGGGCTGTTAGACATGATTCTTGCAATTTAACACCAAGCTCTTAATTGTGTGTGATCATTTGCACGTGCCATGCTGATATGTTCTGTTTTACAGAAGCTTGTAATGGGCTTGTCCTCTTGGGGCTCATATCCCTGTAATATCCCAGACATGTTTATGGTGATGAGCATTTTTGCAACTTAATTCTCCAACCCAAGGAAAATATACTTTCCCCCATAGTGACACATTTGACATTCACCATGTTTAATATTGCCTCTCGCTAAGCTGTGTTATCACACCAAGATATTTGGCAATATTAGCTAAACAGGAACACTTGAATCTAACACTAATGGCTCAGATTCATCTTTTTGACATGTTATCAGGCCCAAGTGCTAAAGCCATCCTGGTACCATTATTGTTAGCTGAAGTGAGGGTTTTAACCATCATTGTGAGCTAAAATGCACCTATTTAGCCTGCGGCGCACCTCTGTGTCATCCTCCTCTCTCTATATTTCCTTTTTTTCCTCTCAAACTTTTTTAGGCTTCTGTTGACCCAATTAGAGAGAGACCAAGCACATTCATTCAAAATGCTTTAGGCTACTATTCTATCGCATTAGCAAAAGGGGACAACATTCTGACTGCTGACTTAGATAGGCTAAGCACAATCATTCATTAGCCAATGGGGTTAAGTGTGTAGACCAATGACGGATGTGAAAGATAAAAATACTCCCCCCCCCCTTTCTTTTTTGCTGTCTAATGGAATTGGTCTTTCTTTTGCATTTTTGCTTAAAGCAAGCAAGTGCACAGTTGGTTTTGCTGCTATATTATTCTGCAATTAATGTATTTTCTTCTTTAAAGTAACAAAGTTAATAACACATTTAGAACATAATTTGTTCAAGATACAGATACAAGGCAAGGCCAGGTGGGTACAAGGTACTGAAGTGTGCTCATAGTTAAACAGAAATGAACCTCTAAGCAGTCACTCCCTTTTTTAAGGGAGGTGAGGGTGGGGGACAGGGGATGTTCAGGGGGAGATAGTAGGTCAACAGAAAATGCCACATAATCCATGTTCCTCCATCCAAAATCCATGCTTTGATTTGGTATCAAAAACTTTTGACATTTGGATATTTCTGCAAGAACTGCACAGCAAGCACTTCTGTCCTGAAAGCTTCTCAGAAACCCGCTTACTGTCAATAAACCTAGGAAGCCATTCATCTTCTGAATGCTCTTGTTCTCAGGGTTGTGACCGTAAAATTTAACGAGGCTGTGATTATCCTAGAGGTCAGCAGCTCATTTTATACAGTGAATTCAGGTTTTAAAAAATGCTCTAACATCATCACATAGTTGGGCTCATGGAATCCACAAGAATCTCAGGGCCATATTTAGACGATCTATGGTGCAAGGTATAAAGTGCATGGTGCAAGTGCATTTAGGGCATGTCTAACTACACTTTTGCTAGTTCAATGGCACATATTCTGGGCTAGTACACAATGTGGGCGCTGGGTGTGAAAACGACAACTGTGTTGGCCTGAAACTAACAATGACTGCTGCGCTGCTTTGCGCCAGGTGGAAGATAGAGCCCTATGTCTTTATCTATACATTTTTGTTTATTTAGCGAGATTATTGAGTTAAACATTAATTAAAAAAATATACAACAACCGATGTAACATATACAGCACTGTCCACTAGATTACCCCTCAATTTATGGTGTTGTCTCATATAATCATTGTTACTTGTGATAATGATTACAGTAATATATTTAGTATTTAGTCATCATGATCTTCAAAGTTCACTTGGTTAGCTAGTGCAGTACTTAGTGCCTCGTTATACTGGTGTCATAACTATTTCAGTAGTCTTCTCTCATATCATTTGCATTTAAACTGGTTTAGAATTGAAAGGATTGGCACAAATCTTTTACACACAAGATTTGCCTCTCCAGTGACTGGTCTCAAGGTTCCCATTCCATCCTGTACCATCTGGACCATTTCTTTCTATTTCTCTGGGGGTTTTGAGCAACACTAGGGATGTAATGCATTGTTGCATCTCATGCACTGAGTAAAATGTGGGATTACAATGATGACTGCATTTGTAAAAAACAAACTATTTTCTTTGTTGTGGCAAATCTGTGTGTGCAACCCAGCGTTTGCTCTTAATCCAGAGGAGTTTGACTGAAGAAGATAGGATGAGCAGCAGACCTTCAAGGCAGAATAAACAGATGTGCTGTCAGAAAAGCACCGGAGTGAAGGAGCGGCATAGATATTAAAAACCCAACTTTAGGCCTCCAATGCAGACAGCCATGGTGGTGCAGAATTCCATTTAAAATAATCCAGTTATTATATTTGATTTCTGATATCTTTTTTTACCTTTATTCTCCACAAAATCTTTTTGATCTTAACTGGTAAGTTCTCTTTACTGCTTCCTTTATTGACCCCATTCTTAACTTGTCCCATTCAACCAGCCTTCTCGCATGCTCTAGAAAGATAACAATTGATGAAAAAAAAAGATCCCAGACAGAAGATGTGCATTTCCATCTGCCTTTATGCTAATACAAATAGTTGGCTGCGTAAAGTGGTGGCTACAGCTGGTGGAAAGTTTCCAGTCTGGTGCCATCGCAGAAAATGAGCATGCATCAAGATATCATAGTTAAAAGATGGTCAGTTGAACCTCAAATGATGGGAAACAATGGAAAATATTGCATCCAAGTTTGTTTCATATATTGATTTGAGGAAGGTTATAGTATCCTCTTGGGTCCACACACAGCTGCCGCTAGCTTGTTGTCACTTCAGTGGAGTCACTTGCTTCATGTGCAGCACCATTTATTGGCTCAGTCATCACACATTTTGTTTTTATTGATTCACTCATTTTTCAAAATTATTTTTTAACTAAAAAATGCAGATAAAACAGGTCGGTGAGTGAAAAAGGGGATGAGACAGTGGCCGACACACAGCAAGAGCTATGTTGGGATTGTGCTAACTATCTCTGCCATTGACATAGAATGAGAGCAAAACAGACATTCCCATTCAAATCAACATCGCAGGATGGTCAGAGTGGCGGCCATTTTTATGTAAATCGTTGCCATTGCAAAGAACTGCTGTTGTAGCAGCACCTCATTCTTCTTCTCTGGTCAATGCATAGTGCTGAGCATTGTTTACTTGTGAACAGGTCAAATGACCACATAAATGTATGTTCTACTCTTCTACTATTTCTATGGTCTCTACTGATGTACTTCAATATTTTTCAAAACTTTTGGTTGTATTACCAGTATTAAATGTACATGTTTTTTGTGGAACAATGGGATAAAATAGCTTTATTTGTCTGTAATTAATTATATGAATTAATTATATTAATTCATATAATTGATTGTATTCATTAGTCTTTTAGTCAAAAATACCAAATTTCAACTAATTACTTTTAGTAAAAAAAAAAATGTGATAAATATAGCAGAAAAAACTGTGGAGCTATACGCAAGTGACATACATCATGTGGCTGGAAGAGAGGAAGAAAGCAGCTGATGAAGGAGGGAGAGTGTGGGAGACAGAGTAAGAGAGAGATGGATATAGATGACTGATGCATGATTATGCCACTACGTGGGTTTAATGTAACTTCTGGACCAGGTGTTTGTTTGTGCACATGTAGGTGTTGGTAATAATCAGTGTCAGGGATATGAGGATGTGTGACTGTGCGTGTGTGTGTACCTGCGTGTGTGTGTGTGTGTGTGTGTGTGTGTGTGCATGTGTGCGTGCGTGCGTGTGTGTTTGAGAGCGTGAATGATGAAGCTTTGAGCCTTAGGGACAGGTTCTCTTCAAAGGTGCACTAGCAATCTGTGCCTTACTTGGTGGGATGCTTGGAGTCACTTTATGTGACAGACACACTCTCTCGGTAAGAGAGAACTCATAGACACAAGGTTGTTACAAGGGAAAAGACCAAAGTAATTACTGAAGAAACAGAGCACGGGTGAGAATGGGGACAGAGTGCGTTGTCATCAATGTGAAATAGTGCTTCTTTCTTTCTAGGGATTTTTTCTGGGGTTTGTAAGTGTGTTTGCTCATGCAAATGTAGGTGAAAGAAATCTTATGACAAAATAATGATGAGAATGGGTGGACAAAATAACTAGGAAATGACACATGGGTGTGTTTGGCTCGCTTGACCTCCCGTCCTGGGTACAGTCTCACTGCAGCTTCAGAAACACTGGAAAAAATCAATACAATTTACAATGCCTTCATTGCTCACATGAGAATGGAAACATTGGGTTTATTATTTTGTTTAAGTGCAAAAATGTATCCAAATGTGAAGATAATGACATTCAAATTAAACTCTCATCATCCATTAACATGCTTCAAATGCTTAGTAAAAAGCATGCAAACAGCTTGTGAAGTGTTAAAGTAAAACGTACTTTAGTCTTCTCAATTAATCTGTGTCTCTGTTGGGTGTTTTCTGTGATGGCACTTAGCCATATCCACCTACTCTGGAGAGTGTATATACTGTGTCCCAGATGTGGTTTTTGTTCAATGTCAAAACGAACAAGATGCAACCAAAGCTGTAAGGACGTTTCACTTTCAGGTAAAAATGTAAGTGAGTTATCAGCAATATACAATACATCTTTGAGGCGTCCACTTTGTTATTGTGAACCTGAGCAATGAACTAAACCCAATGCAGCACTAGGAGAACTGTATCTTTAGCTGAACCTGACCTTTGACATCCCTACAGATGGACTGAAAAAGACATTATTACAAGGATCGATAAAACATCATATCACAATGTGGGTTGTGGTCTCAGCTCTGTTCTAACCAGTCTGTCGGTCAGTCTATCTTTACATCTGAGTCATACATTGCAGATCTCACACTGGCAAACACAAGACATATTTTAGCGAGGAGGACAGAGGGGAATATAGTTTGACACTGGATCTATATTAACATACGATGAAGATTTTCTCTCACTGCCTCAACATTCATTAAAACATCTCTTACTGACAATTCCTTTCCCATGTCTCTTTTTATCCTACCCTTTCCTATCTTTGCCTTATCTCAGAGAAAACTCTGCCTAAATCAGAGCGCGATCTGAATCAGGCAGCAGAAACACTGAGTCATAAACAGCCCTCTATGTCCTTTCATTCATTTCCAGACTTACATCCATCTGGCTGAAGAGAGATATTTGGGGATGGGACGTGGGCGGAGGGCGGAAACAAGAGGCATAGAGAGGAGGTGAAAACGTGAGGTGTGCAGAAAAGGAGGGTTGAGGAGCATGTCTCTACCCCCCAATGCACGGTGAATCACAGAGAAAAAAGGATCACTTCTAATGGCCTGTGTAGGTCCCCTGTGCAGTCAAGTAGAAATGGAAGAAATGATTGCAGAAATGCTTTTTTATTGAGGGGATGCTGAGATCTCATTAGTGGGAACGGAAGGGAGGTGAGAAGGGCTGCGTCTATATGTCTGTTTGCCCCTAATTGAGGTTGGTAGGAGGGCGAGTGGGTGCAGCAACATTCCCAAATAATCCTTCTTATGATAAATTTACAAGGCATCATTTTCTACTAGTGTTAGTGGGGGATTTGAGGAGCTAAGACAGCAGCAAAGCAAATCAAGAAGGGAAAGATAAATCTGCTAGTGAAGGTTACTACAAAAGAGCTGCGATAATCTACGTATGTGCATGCACTTAATGAAAGTCCCAGATGCTTTCTTTTAATTGGTTTAATCTGTTCTTCTCACAGACTGATAAAAAACTTCTAACTTTTCTTCCCTTAGGTAGGACAGTTTTGTTCTTTTTCCAGGGGTACAAGAGTTACCTTCCGTTGTTTTTTTATTGGAATGAAATCAGTCAACTACCTCTTCAAATAATAAAATGATCTCAAGCACATCATCATGATCTCAAGCACATCATCAATAGTCAGTAATTCTGACACAAGGACGTAGTAGCTTGTACTGTACTAACTCCCCACAATGGCTCTATTAATAAATAGCAGCAGACACAATTTAATTGCCTCTTTGATAAACTATACTGTGCAACAATACAAAGCGTATCAGATCACGAAAATTAAACCGTACCTAATCATTGCATGACAAATCAGTTTAATGCTTTTCTTTTAATTGCCCATGCAACATTATGCAAAATCTATCTCCCGGGCATTTACTACTCTGCACCAGGTTATACCATAACTGTTTTATTAGCTTGGTTTCCCTTCGTCATCAGCAGGAAACTGTTTAGGAAACTTTCGAGTATACTAAACTGTGCAGAGATCATGGTGAAACCCTAATGTTTTTAATCTGAGGCCCCTGCCTGTGAATATTATGGAAATTTGAGCAGAAGGAAAAGAAGCTAATGATGTGCTGCATTATGGCCATGTTTTAATTGTAAGTGACCTCAGAATACTTTGTAGAAAATGCAAATGAAGTACCACCTTTGATCTAGGCTTTACTCGGGGCTTTCACTACCATAAAAACTCTAAGATTTGTTCAGGTCTGACCTAAAAATATCAGCCCAATTGATAAAATGTATACACTCACATAGAAACCAATGGCTTAGTTTACATAAGGGATGGGCAAAAAACACTTCTCCCATTCGACCAGTAACGGAAGGAGGTACAACAAACACAATACATATAGAAACACATATAGAAAATAAAACAGCATTAGAACAGGGTTGATAAAATAAAATGTTATCAATTCATGTACCCAGTATAATCATAAAAACGAAACCTAACACTAACCCATCAGCAGAATTAGCTATTAAAATAACCACTAATAATACAGGTAACCCGTGCAGAGTGGGAATACTGTACTGTCCGATCTCTCGGCTGTACAAATACTATGTTTCGCCGCATTTAACATACTTTCTTATTTCCATGTACTACATATTCTTGCTTCATCCTAGCACTTACTGTAATGCATGGTCGGCCATCCGTATCGCCCTTCTACATGGTATTATCTTTTCTTGTGACTGATTAGTTGAATGAAGTTATATTTTTGTTTCCAATCTAGTCGGCCAGTTTTTTCCCTGTTTCTATGGAAGATTAACTAGTGACCAAGGTAAAAATAAATACATTTGAACTCATTCGGCTCTGTGGTCCTTGTGCTCTACATTACGATAAAATGCAGAGGCATACACTCTCTGGAGCGGAAGAAAACAACCTACACTCTTCTACGACACACACACACACACACACACACACACACACACACACACACACACACACACACACACACACACACACACACACACACACACACACACACACACACACACAGAAATGAGCGCTCCAAATCGGTCGCTGCTGACATGTTTAACTTTTAAAATATATATGACTGCCTCTAGTCGATTAGCTGGTAAACAGTTAAATTACCCCCTGCAGCCAAAACAATGCGTCATATCAGTAACTATCTGGAAGCCAATTCCAACAAATAAATGACTCAACACTGAGCAGAGCACAGTAAAGAAAAAGCACTGCGTACTAACAAAAAGTCACATCCGCCCAGCTCCAAAAATAATAACTGAGCACTTATGTGGAAAATTGGATCATCTGTATTACAGTCTGCTCCAAACTAAACCAAACCATATTCTGTATATAGAGTCAGTTATATCTTCTTATAACCAGCCATAGGTGTCAGTAAATTAGACTCATTCTATCTGACATGTGTCCACACCCCCCCTGTATTTTAGTTGGATGATAAAAGATATACTAGAAAGAGGAAAAATAAACACTTTCACAACACGCAATATCAAGTTTTCAAACCAGTGATTTCATATGGAGATTAAAGAACTGAGAAAAACTAATCAGCTCTCTAAAGTTATGAATAAACTGATTGAAATTTAGATTGTAGATTCACTTCAGGAAGAATCTGTATCTTTTAAGAATGAATTATTGGGGAACTCATTATTTGTTAAATTTTGAACGAAAACCAAACTAATGTTGTTACACCTTCTGGATATGCTTGTCTATTGGTTGTTTTGTCTTTTTGAATGTATGTAATAACTTATGCAGATAGTGAATTTGGTCTTTATGGTATTTAACCCCAAGTACATTGATGTGTTGGTGAAACATGCTTACTGATGTCTAAAACGGCATGATGAACTTGTCTGAACACTGAACACTGTCTTAAGCCCCTTTCACACATGCACTGCAACCCTGAATTTATCTAGACATTACCCAGATGTCGGACACAAATGTCTGAATCAGACCAGCCATTGTACTGAACATTAAAAAGATGTTACCCTGTCAGCTCCCTAGTATAAAGTCTCTGTAATTTTTGATTGAGCCCATGTGTAAATAAAGCAGGTCATGGTCTTCTACAATTCATAGTAGAGGACGTCTCTATCTTGCGAAACCGGAAGAATACAAACATCAGAGGGTGGAGAAGAAGGGTGATTTGCACGAAGACGCAATGAAAATGTTCAACTGAAGATACTACGAGATTTAGGAACTTCTATCAGAAAGGATGCACACCGAAATAGTCACACAAATTCAAGGAACGGCAAGAAACTAATCAGCTATGTGATCACGATGTGTAATGATGTGTAATCCGCATCATGTCATGTTTCCTGCACACTCTACTAAAGCGCTACGCCTCGCTTACATCATATTGAGTATTTCCAGTAAATGAGAACACATTTCACACAGAAAATCCCCTGTTGTGTTTAACATGTGAGAAAGGGCAACTTCAGACAATGTCTTGAACTGATTCCAGAATTCATATGGGAAAATGTCTGTGGTGTACGACTTTGTAAGAGAACTTCTGTGTACTCCACTGTGAGCCATACATACATTTATCAATGTATGCCAACGCCTAAATATTATCCCACCCTTTCTAATTGTTTTCCCTCAATTTGTGTCAAAATTACATTCCCAAATGACATAGGGCATAAACAGCATCTTTAATTAGCTTAAAAGGATGGGATTGCTTCATTCAGTGTTGTTACCAGCACACTTCCACTTGTCTAATTGACAACAATATGTTACTAGCAGCTAGAACATGCAGATCATTTCACTTACCATATGGAATGACTGTGGCAAAAATCCAGGGCAGACATGATCTGTCTGAAGAATTTCCTGGCCTCTTTAGGTGTTAACCTGCCTTTCTTCACCAAGTAGTCAAACAGCTCACCACCGGACACATGTTCTAGCACAAGGTACCTGAGATTAAGAGACGGAGAGAAAGGGAAATCAGTCCAAGAAATAAAGATAAAACAAGGAGAAGAACAGCAGTAAAAAAACAAACACATAAGAACCCGGAAAATAAAGATCTCACATGTATCACATCACATCTGTAGGGACAAGAACAGACACTTGTGTTCTCCACAGAGTCCTCTAAAGGCCCCTGAAGAAACAGAGAAAGCTCCTGACCTCAGAGGTCTGTAAGAACTAAAGAAAAATATTTTCCCTACAGCTGTTATCCACAGAAAAAAACACCCAGAATCAATGATCGGATCTCCCCAAAGTCATATCATGTTGACAGTTTATTTTTCATTTTGTCACCTGTAAGTTGTCCCCATAGCCAGAGAGTGAAGCATTCCAGCAGTGTATTACAATATGTGAAGGGTTCTGATATACAACACACTCTGACCTCCGACAGGAGGCATCAGAGGGATGATAAAGTTGCATTACATTTCAAAAAGATAGAAACGTTATGTGTAAAGCTCTTAGACATAAGGGATTCAGTAGCTTGTGAATTCTGCTAAGGTACAGAGGCTGTAAGCTTCTGTGACAGTCTGTCTCAGCACTTGGTAAATCAAGCAAAAGACACAAAAGAGAGGGAGGAAGAAACTGAAGAATTGGCAAAAAAAGTTCCTAGCTATACATTTACAATACTTGTGCTGTAATTTATGTCTTTTTTTTACCATCTCCAAATGCGCATCGACATGCAATCTTCCCTACCATCATTTTTTACAGCCATTCTTCAGGTGGCCTTTGTGCCTGTGTGGCATGAGCTTATGGGGGAGACAGGTTGCTCTGTGGTTCCAAGGGGAGAGGGAAGAAGTTAATCTCCACTGGCCCAGACCTAAATCTGCATCTGTGGGCTGAGAGCCAGCCGTGCCCTGCCCCTGCTCCGGACTGGCCTGCTCGTATATCCTTTGCTGAAACTGCCTCCATCTTCACTAGGACAAATTGAAACTCAGACAGGCGGTGAAATACTCTCCTTCTTTTCTCTCTTTCTCACTCTCCCTGTTGAGGATATCTGTGCCTACATGCAGTTTTATTGATTGAACTATAGTGTTGCAAACTATACTTGTCCACAGAGCATGTACTCACTAAACAAGCCCTAAAGCCAAAAAAGCTTGCTATGGCAATATCTAAATAGCTCTGGCACGTGTAAAAACCAGATAAACATATATTAATACATTTATAAAAACATGGACATACTTGAATCGAGACACTCAGAATTAACACATGACCATAATTTAAATGCTATTCCACTAAGCACTGCAGTTCGTTCTGTTTGTTAGTATAACAGTAATATTCCTCTGACTTTACCTGTCACGATTAGTTTACTTTTCACCAGTAGTAGGCTACTCCTCCACCAATTCAAACAGTTGTATAATATATTATGTGGTTCTGGAAAGGAGCTTTCTAAAAGCTGCTAAAAATAAACTAGTTATGTCACCAGGGTTAACTCAATTTTGAGACTACAAAGCCTAATTTAAAAAGCAGGGGTGTGGAGTTTGAACTAAGCAGCCTGGAATTTTCTAGGAAAGATATGCTTATAAGTTGCATTATGGGATATGTAGGATTTAGTGCATTTAGAGCTTGACTCATACTTGGTATACTTGGATCTGTATAGTATATGCCGTCCGGTGTTAAAGAATATGCACATGTAGTATGACTCAGACAAAACAGGACAAAATTAATGTATATGAATCTAATAATTAACTCTCACAATTGTATTTAACTTCAAATTGGTGGTGTAGCCTGTGCTAACAATATATACAGGGTGCAAAAATGTAATAGAATTTCGAAACATAATTTTATTGTCTTGTCATCGCCTGTTCTCAAACTGACGACACTTCTGACAATGTGAAGCAATGGAATCGCAAACATCACAAAACAATTCCCTTAGTATCTGCGTGCATTCAAAGTGAAAGAGCCTGTTAGCTAATTCCACAACTTCCTGTTGAAGACAGTCTACATTCTGTCCGAAATCCGAAAGTTCTGACATCATGGAGGTTCCCATAAGAATGAATGGACCTTGTAGTAATTTACGTGTACATAAATATAAATATATATAATTTCCTCTCACATTGCTAGTGTGACTGTTAATGAAAACTGTTAATATGGTAATAAATAACATCAATACATTTTCATTGAGCAGCTTTGGCCTCATTTGGCCTCAGGTCTTTAGTAAATTTGAATTTGTATTTGCATGTCTTACAATTTTGTCAAGTTACCTTCTCAAAACTGCAGCAAAAGTCTAAAATGAAACAGCAACACTATTACAAGTGCACCTAAATGCATTATGGTCTCTTAGACTATTAAGCATTTTTCCCTGTGAACATTTTTCATTCTCAAAAGCATAATTTATATCAACATCATGATGTGATTATTCATTCAGTTCGGGCAATGAAATAGCCATGAATAAAATATCGGTGGGCTATGTATCAAACTCCTTCCACGTCTTCCTCACCTCCTGTACACACAGCACACCATTTAAAACAGCTTATGGTGGGATGTGTGCCAGCAGCATAATAAATCTTAAAAGCCCTGGGACTGCTTGCTCAAAATCACGCTGTCTATCATTTATTGGCTTTCAAGTGGAGATATCTGAGTGAGAATCTGAACAATAACCTGAACGATATTCAATTCAAAATTACATCACTGATGTGAAGCATGGAGTCTACTCAAGTCATTGGGGACTCAAATGTTAGGGAATTTGTCTTCTGTGATGCTTCTGGTGACCAAGTGACAAAAGAGATGAAGCAACGGGCACAAAATGTGATTTTAATAATCCAATTATACGATGAATCACAATATTCTGCTCTTCCTATCATCTTAAAAGATGACATGTACTGTACATGTGCATGTCCAATCCCATTTGGCCTGTAAGCTCAAGATGACAACTAATAGAATTTAGTTGACAAACAGTCATCTGTAGATCAAGAGGGCTGCTATAAGCAACTGATGGACTTGTCAATCACAACTGTTAAACTTTGCTAATAGATTTATGTATGTGTGTGTGTGTGTGTGTGTGTGTGTGTGTGCGTGTGTGTGTGTGTGTGTGTGTGTGTGTGTGTGTGTGTGAGTGTGTGTGTGTGTGTGTGTGTCTGTGTGTGTTTCTGTGTGTGTGCAGCTGCTGCAGCAGACTAATGCTGCCACTCTCCATGGCTAATGTTTCTTAATGCAATGGTGTTGCCTCTGATAAGCGTGTCATGGTATTTACATTACAGAGACTTCCTCTACCTATTAGCAGTCCCCTAGCGCGCACGACCAAATTAAGTACACCATTCCAATACTAATGGAGCCTCCGCCCCACCAAGGCTATCATTGTTGCCCTTCAATTATAATACACCAATCAAAACTGCTCTGCAGGTAAACAAAACAATGTGTGTCATTTTTAAGACCAAAAAATTATGTCCAAAAAGAGCATTAAATGGTATTTGTGAGCCATAAAAAGTTTTCAAACAATCATTTAGTGTGTGCAGTATATTTCTGATTTAGTATGTTAAGCATCGATTAAGAGTGGACCCCAAACCACTAGGGATACTTACAAGTATTTTTTATTTTCGTAGACATCATGTAGCTTTAAAACATGCGGGTGTTCTATGAGCTTCAGAATAGCTATTTCCCGCTCCACCTGTATGAGAGAGAGATAGGGAAGGAAGGCAGAAAGGAAAAAGGAGAAAAAGGAGATTTGATTAATGTAACATCAACACAGGTAAGTCCCAAAAAGCGCTCTAGGGCCAATTGTCCTTATCTGCCATCATAAAATGCAACATTCCTCTCACTGCTGCCAAAAATGAAGTACCAAGGAGACAACCAGCCTGACCCCAAAATTACCTGTGATGAGTTCTTGCCAATCCTTTTTTTAAGGTCACATGGCTGTGAAGGTCGTTAGACACAAATCTGAGAGGTAGCAATCTGTAATAACACTTCAAAATGGGAATAAGTAAACCAATAAAAAGGTGCTGACTGGCACTTTCTACTGGAATAAAGGACAGAGAGAAGCTTTGACCACACTGTGGTTGGCATCCAGACCAGCAAGCACTGCTATCACAGGTGGAACATCTAGTTTGTTATAAAACTGAAGGAAAAAGGTCTTTTGTCTTATCTTACATAAATTGTGTCCTCTCCTCTGTCGCAAAACAAACCCAGCTGAATACTTCAATCACGTCTCATTTCTAATGGTTTGTTTGAGATGCACATAAATCAGCTTGGTTTGATAAGAAACAAAGTAGAAATGAAGTAGAATAATCTGTCAAGAGTCAGACAGCCGACATTTGAACATTTCTGTCCACTAAGGGTACCAGCCTGCAGGCGAATCGGGGTCAAAATGTCCACTCAGGTACATCATTGTCTTCCAGAAGAGGCATTTTTTCCTGCAGTCTGAGACAGTGGCTGTATAAACACAACACCATGCCCGAAACAAGCAGACAGCTGAGACCACACAAGTTTCTAAGTTCTTCGTTTTTTGCTTACAGAGCTGCTGAGAGTAGCATACCGTGAGACCAGTGAGAGCTGAATTTTACCAAAATGGAGGAGATCAGTTTGGATTTGTGTCAGCATCTCGGTTGAGCTGTAGTCAGCACGTAGAGCTGCCACTGAAAATCAGCGTGGAACCCACTTCGACAGAAGCCACCGCTAATCTTCAGCCCCCTGTGCAGCTCTCCTGCTGGCGGTTATCTGAATACTTCTCCTTCACCTTTCTTGTCCATCCTCTCCTCCACTCTCTGTCTAGCTTTGACTGACAAAGACAGAGATCAAAGCACAGCGCAAGTTAAAGGCTCCTCTGTCTCATCTCAATCTCATCAAAGTCAATTTCACTTTGTCACTTGCCTGTGACAGCCGTCACACTGCTTTAATGTCACACTCATTGCGGCTTAACTTTATGAACATTCGTGGGGAATGAAGTCAAACTTTGATCTGCCAGCTTACTCTGTTTTTGTTAAACTCTCACAAGGCTGTTGGCTTGATGGGGCGTAAAATCAGGTTCCTCCCCCTTAATTATGCTCTCACATTGTTTTCATTTCAGAACAGCTCATATTAGTGATTACTGTCAGCTCAGGTATTGGACCCTATCTTGAAACACTTTTGATGATTATTTTCTGCTCAAGTAGAAGCATCCTCCCCATCTCCAGTCTTTATCAATTAATAAAAACCTGCTGAATGAGCTTACATCCAGTCAATGAGGCGAAAATGCAATGCCTTGCAACTAGTGTTGAGGCCACACATAAAGCTAGGCCCACAGCTTGTCTATAGAAGGGTGACATAATAAATATGTTATTAGCATTAGTATGGCGTATCAGTGGGAGTAATGGCTAGGCTAATCAGGGCTAATCCAGAGACTAATGAGCACTATCAGCTGTTGTAAACAGTGCCACTTTCTCACCTGAGGCTAAGGTTTGTTGTTAAGAATGGGTCCATGGTGGCTAGCTAGCTAGCTGGCAGCAGGGCTCCCTGCAGAGAGACGAATGCTACACAGGACTCAGGAAGAGATGAGCTGTCGAAATGCTACAGAGCCAGCAGCTGGCTTCCTAAGCTTCCTCTAAGCGCCTCCTTTTAGTAAATTGAAATAAGAGAAATGAGGCTTAATGGGAAGACTTAACTGTACAACTGCCTGCTTATTGCAAGATTAGCTGTTGATTAACACACTAATGTGAATCTGTGGAGCAACCCTAGCTCTTTCCTAGCATTATACAGAAGAACAGTTTCATTTTATCGCCATCAGTCAAACGACAAATACATTTACACCTGCAAAAGCAAAAGGAAGTGAGACAAGTACAAAACACAAAAAGCAATAACTGCATTTATCTAGACACACACACACACACACACACACACACTGTGACTAACTGTTTGGTCACTCCTTATGGAGTCATATGTTCCCAGGGATCCTATATCTCTTGATATAAACTAAGGTTGTAAAAGTTTGGTAACTGCTGGCTTTGCAGTTCAAATTGCAAAAGAATTAAGGAATATGGATGTTTTAAATACAGCTTTAATGGCCAAAATCTGTTCAGCCACTGTAGAGATATCAATGTCTCAAGTCAAGAAAACTGTTTTGCCCACAAATATGAGGGCATAGGTTACAAGGGTATAACAGCAGTAGGCTATTAGCTGTAGGTTTTTTTTCCACATACTGACCTGGAGAACATCAAACCATTTGAAAGGTTTCCTTAATGAATCTTATTAATCACTTATATTGAGCTGGGGAACATAGGACCCTGAACATATCCTCTATCAGAGCCTCAACCACACATCCAACACCTCCATGACTTCATGTTAGTATAAATGCCAGGTGGTCATCCTCTTTCCTGGCTCCTGTACATGGCTTCACACTCTCTCATTAAGTTTCACATCTGTGAGTATGGACAGATCTCTCCATAACTCTATGGCACTTCATTAAGCCTTTATTAGCAAACACTTGGAAACACACACACACACACACACACACACACACACACACACACACACACACACACACACACACACACACACACACACAACACATCTTCTCTCAACAGATCAATATATTGCTAATTTTCTGCATTTTTCGAAAAACTAAACACAGTTGCAGTAGGAAGAGACCTCATTGGCTATTTGACAGGGAGATAATTTCTCTTGTAAAATATGATGGTCGCCCTTGGTGAGTGGATATCATTAGCAGAAAACCAGAACAGAACAGAGCCTTTAAACGCACCACAGGGTTTCCTATCAGTGCCATATTCTGGCATACTAAATGGATCAATATGTTGGAACTATATTGATGACTTCTGTTAAGCTGAAAACCCGAACTAAGATGGTTGAAATCAAAAACATACACACACAGTCAAGTCTTACTACCAGGCTCCAAGAAACTACATTCTTATCCTCCAAATTAAAAGCACATTTAATTTTGTTGTTGCATTTGAAAGTACGTTTGATGTGATTCATTACTTGTAATTATGGTGTAATTTGCAGGTGCAGATGGCATTTTATAATGGAAAAGGAAAACTGTATGAGAGGGGGGACTGGGGAGACTGGAACTACACAGACAAGTGAGGTAAATCAGTCACTTGTGCTCACATGTCCCTTCAAATTCAAAGGACAGCCAGTTTAGCATAGTTCCATCAGTTCGCTATTGATTCTTTAAATTACAGCCCTGGATCTTAATGGCTGAATGGACGAGAAAACAAATGACATCAATAGTTTCATTGCTGTGGCTAAGAGTCCAGTGATAGAGGATGGACTACAAAGAAGCAGAGATTAGATTCATGTCACACATGTCACAGAGCTGAAACCATCCCAAAATCTCAGAGGGGAAAATACTGGATCACAGGCTCTGTCATCTCTCACTCTCCACTTATTGCATTCCACTCTTTTTCTCTCGCCTTTCCCTCTTTCTCTCCCATGCACACAGAAGAAAAAACACAGACATTTCTGTCACCTCCCTCAGGCGAGCGGATGAATGGTCCCTTGATAGTGAGATCTGAGGATCAAAGTCAACAGGGCAGACATGCGTGTCAGATTTTTTTTTTTTATAAAACATCACGGGTGGCTATGCTAACATAGGAGCTACAGTGCATGTAAGAGCTGCTGGATGGAATGAAAAAAGAGAGAAAGAGGAATGATGAGTGTATGTGAGAGGGATGGAGCATAAGACATGTAATTCTCTGCAATGGGCAGGACTAAAAGAGAAATGCAGAGGAGACAGACAGAAAGAGAGCACAGTGGCAGTGCCAGCTCACCCTCCCCTGAGTCTTGCAGCCTCTTTTGTTACTAATTAACAGAACACGGGGAAAGGATAACCTTTTTAGCAGCACTGTGCACTAAACAGCCCACAGAGAATGAAATGATAACAGGTAAGTATGATGAGGCGGCAATGTATGGAGGTACAACCCCATACCTATGGTTAATGTAACATTTCAAACAGAATTTAATGCAAGAAGAAACCTGTGAAATCATCATCAGTGGCTTTATTTAAAACATTTCATCTCCTCCTGTTTTCCAAACGCGTATTTTCATGTGCAAGATACAGTGGGATATTGTACAGATCATTTTTGGACCAAATTTCTAAATGTATGTCTGTATGTATATATTAATGATTGTCATCCAGACATTTACTTCCTCGTCCTCAACATTGCACTAGTAGAGCTCAACGTTCAATAAGATTTAGTGGTCTAAACTATTTTTCTCACTTGGTGAAATACATTTTTTTCTGAAAAGCCCTAGAAAGTATGATACATTTTGCTTTTTCGTATGTCGTAATCTTAATTTACGACATTGTGAATACAACCTTTTTGGTTGTTTTTTCTGATGTGTGTCTATTTTTGTTATGTCTTTAGCAAAAATATAACACTCAATACAGAATTGCAGGGAGGATGGGTGTAGCAGAGAAACCATATCAGAAACCATATGGGTGAAGGAGGAGTAAGGTATGGATGGGGTAATGGCTGGAAAGAAGGAGACGTTGGTCCAACTGTCAGTGAGCAGAAGGGGAGGAGACAGCACAGCTTGGCTACTGGCTCACAGACAAAAGCAGTCAGCTCGTCGTCCATTCATACTTGTGACATGTGGACACATTAATGCATGATACACACACACTGTACACACACACCACTGATCACCGCAAGCCACCCCCATCCATCCATATGTTGGTCAGTGAGCCAGTAGAGCAGAATCTGTGTTTCTGCCAGGAACAGAGGGTAGCCAGGCTGGTGTGTATGCATGCGTGTGTGCTTACACATGCATGTAAATGGTAAGGCGTTTAGTGGTCGTAGAGCGCTGTATGTCAGTCTTTGTAAGCAGGAGGGAAGGACATCATTTTCAAGGGCAAACACATACACACGCACACACACACACACACACACACACAAAGAGACAATTCTGTCCCAGGTTGCGTGTTCATGAGCTCTTACTCTAATTTGTGTGCAGGGCATGGCCACTACCTTCAAGATGATATAAACATGTGTTCCTGATAGAAACTGCTTATCCAAAATTGGTTTAGAAATTGACCGAGAAGTCTCAGGAAGATGGATTTAACAGTATTTGGTGAGGGAGCGTGCACGTTAGGTAGTTGTGGTCTCTCCCACTACTGAGCTAGTCCCAATGAGACCAAAACAAAAAAAAATAAAATCATATTTGTATGATTCTATTCCAGTCGTTTAACTGAAGTTAAAAAAAAGTAATCTCCTTTTTACTTTCATCTTTCTCTGTTTATCGCTTTCCCCTCCACCCTGTGGACCTCACAAATGCACAAACCCGTGTGTGCGTACGCAAACACACATTGCTACAGAGTCAGCGCAGTAGGTTTCTCTGATAATCACTGTATCAGTCATCCTTTGTGAAGACGTGGTAAATTCCCAACACGGGGGAGTCTGATCAATGCCAGAGACATGTAAATCGATGTGGACATAGTCTCTGCTAGCTCGCTAGTCCTTATCCTTTATCTATCTCCCACCCTTTCAAATCTTCCTCGTTACCCCCTCCTACCTAAGACCAAT
The DNA here is from genome assembly GCF_963691815.1 of Echiichthys vipera. Lineage (NCBI taxonomy): Eukaryota > Metazoa > Chordata > Actinopteri > Perciformes > Trachinidae > Echiichthys > Echiichthys vipera. The sequence goes on from NC_139832.1 coordinate 22,722,992, forward strand.
TCTGACACTCCTCCTCCTCTTCATCCATCTCTCATATATCCTTAATTTATTCTCTGTTTCTCTCATTCTATCTCTCTAATCATGTCTATGATGTGTGCTTGTGCTGCTGACAGATCCATCAGCCTGCCACTTAGACCGGTGGCAGGCCACATCACTTAACACTAACAGACATGTCCCTGTATAACCTTGGTCATAATAAAGTCTAATGGCAGAGGTCCTCCTTACCCTGGGGTCAAAGGGTGTAATCAAGGGCTGATAGGTCAGGTGGAGTGGGACGTTCTGGGGAGAGGGTAAAAGGTGTGTGTTGGTGTGTATAGCAGTATGTGAATGGTCCTGCATCTGTTTGTGCAAAGGCCATGTGAAGAATGAGTGATTTATCAGTGACAGGCAGGCAGTGGATCCCTTCGGTAGACGTGTTTTTGTGTGTCGGCCGTCTGAAGTGTCTTTTTGTCAACTCGTCCACTCCGTCACTCACTCCCTTGGTGAGGGATATTTCGTACGAGAGGGTTGGTAAGGTGACCTTGGATTGTGTGGAGATGTGAAATGTGGATTAATGAACTGGTTTTCACAGCTTCGAGAGTCAGCACAGAACTGAACGTAATGATTACTAGATCTGAAGGTCATCTATATCAGTTATAAAAGTGTAAATCTAATAACTTACAGTTGCCTATATTTGCATGTGAGGTAGATGGAATTACTTCCCAAGTGCAGCACAGGAAGATAAAATTGGATCCTCAAAGGACACTGGAGAAATTTGTATTAAATGATATCGGCCGTCTTGTCTTGCAGAAGTGTGATTTTCTTTTTTTGCTGCCAACTAAGAAAGGGGCCTATTATGCTCATTTTCAGGTTTATTACAGGTTTCATTTTGAGTTTCTACTAGAACATGTTTACATGTTGAAATGTCCCAAAAAAAAAAGATTTTTCCTTGTACTGTCTTACACTGTCTGAAAAAAAAAAAAAAAAAAGCCCAGTCTGCTCTGATTAGTCATTATTTCTGGGTCTTCCATATTGGCGCCCTGGATGCATCAAGAAAATATGAAACGTTTGAGGCGGGGCCCAGTTTATTTCTATGAAAATTACTCAGTGGCGCATGAAGCCACATACGTTCAAATGCTGTATATAAGAATCCAAGTGATAAGCACTACATCCACACTCTCAGGCTTAAAGAGCAGGAACACTAGGGACTTCCACTGGCCAGGCCAGCTACTACCAGTTTAGCGGTCTGCTAACTTGAATGTATTATGTATTAGGAAAACTGGATACAACGTTCGAGGCGCAGCCCCATCATACTTCCGCACTGTTAGGGTCCATATAGCAGGCGCCCTAGAGACTTCCCCTGGCCAAGCCGGCTCCAGTTTAACACTCCACTAACTTGAATGGGAATTAGATGATTTATATCACGCAGGTCTTCTAGACTTTCAAAATGCTGTTGGACCGAATTAATCAAACTCTCATATTGCCATGAGTCATTTTGGGGGTTGTGATGCTCAAAAAAATGTATCCATGGATTTACAGACGTCTCTGACACCATTCTAAGTCAAAGGGAAATAATATTTTGGAGCTCAATTGTGTATATGTGACCGACACAGAAATTGCAATTCCACTTTTTGGCCACTATGACAAATTGCCCTCAAAGTCCAGTGCACTTCCTGGGGGACTGATGTGCGCTCCATCATGCACGATTATTGCAGTCAGAGACAGACTATCCCTGGCTGTCCTGAAGGCCCATTTCAAGGAACAGTTTCTGATTACGGGCTGTGTGCATTTCTCTGTGAATTGAGCATTTTGATATTTTCACAGTATTTAATAGCACCTTGACCTGCTTTATAATTAAAAAAAAACAGGCATGGAAAGACATTTTTTACAACATGTACATTTTTACAACATTTGAATTAATGTCAATTTGGGTGATAAAACTGTGTAAGGCCAGAGCATTCCATTGAGATGTAAGATAAAGAGAAACTCATTAAGCATGCATTTATTGGCAGGATTTCTGCATGTGAAGTGGACAACTTGTTAAGTTCTGTTACAAGATCATTTCTATAAAGAAAAATAAAACTAATCTGGACAATTGATTGAACACAATAGAAGAAAAGTGACCTGACTGTAATATACGACAAAAGCAAACTACAACACTGGTTCTGCTTTTTGTAAATGTAAAGTTATGTGAAAAGAACTGAAAGAAAGTGAGTAATGAATGAGTAATCAAGACTAGTTAGTGCAATAACTCAGGCAGACAGTACTGATTAACAAACAGTGATTCACTAAGGCAACTAATTATCTCCATATATGAATACATGGCCTATGCACTGACACATGAACCTGGTCAATAGTTAGCCGGGGAGAGGAGTCAATACTGGACAGACAACAGGTCAGTAGGTAAGACTGGTCAACTGAAACAACCTAAATTAGCTTGAAACTTTGTAAATAACTTCAAAATAGCTCTAATAATGTAATCAGGGAGTTCTTTTAGCTTCCACACTTGTTAATTAGGTGTTACACTGAGAGTGAGTCTTTGACACGTAAAAGGCACACTCTTGTGCTCTGATGGTACTGCGTATTTATACTAATTTACCATAATAATGGCCAACCATATGTGCAAAAGTATACAGCGCCTGTATGTATTTGCACAAGTGTTTGTGCTTTGTGGGCATGCACAGTGTGTGACTGAGTGAGAAAAGGGGGGAGAGAGAGCATGTTCTTGAGAGAGTGTTAGCACAACAGAGTCATTAGCAAACAACCCCCACAGGGATGTAGATGAAGGCACTGATGAAGATAAAAGTGTCTCGCTTTACATGTTCAACACATTGACCGCAAAAGCCCAAATACAGTATATATCAAGATTTGACTCAAACTCATTAACGCTGCCAAGTCTGAGCTAATTTCCCTGTTTATTTGCAACAACTAAAAGTGTTAAATTTATGCCTGCTTCATGAATTAATGTAGCATGTGCATGTGTTCAAGCCTTGTGGAAGCTAGTTAACAGGGTTGGGAGGGTTACTTTTAAAATGTATTCTGATACATACGTTAACATACATTAACAACTGTTGTCAGTAACCTAATCCAAGAATCACAATATTGAACTAAGATAACTTGATTACTTTCCATAATTTTTGGATTAGCTCGATTCCAATACGCAAATAGAGACAAGAGAAAAGAAATATCAATGACTGTTAGTTAAATGCATACTTGTGTATTCTGAACAATGAATAGAACAGTGTAATCTTAATAAATGGGGAAACCAAGATTGTTATCATAAAAAAATGAATCCTCTGCTGAGTGTGTTGGTTTTTTCAAGAAAATCTTATTTTTCATTTAACTAAAGGTAGTAGCCTATAGGCCACAACACATGACCCCACGGTGTAGTGTGAGACTTGTGAAGTGTTGAAACGTGTGCATGTGCAGGTAGTATATTATTCTTTATGTAATATGGACTTTAAATTGTAATCCTGTTTACAATTATGGAGGACTTAATCTGGCAAAATAAAAACATAAGCAAATAAATAAATGACTCAATAAATGAATTAATATGTCGTCAAATGTTCCAAAAATAATACTAATATAATTGTAGGAATAAATGAATTGATAAAAATGTGACAGTTGTTTTTTGCATCATAATTTCATAACACTGTACCATATATTCCTTTACTTTTCAAGCTTAGTTAACAACATAATCAAGAGATAAAGAAATGTGTTGGAGTTACATCAATGTATTTGTAGTTCTGTAAGTACAGTCATAGCCCTTTGTTCCGGATAGAATATTAGTAGTACAAATATTATCTGAAAAGATTTAGATTTTTAGATATGACTCAGAGCAGAAATATATAGTTGTCAACTACAGTTGAGATAACTGTTTACATACAGTAAAAACATATTGTGAAGTGCCTTCGGTATCGTTTACTTTTGGTATCTGTAAATTTCAGTTTACACTGAGAACAGTGTATAAAATGCATGGAATTGATAAATAACAAATACATTTTTGGGCATCATAATCAGATGTTTGCTTGGCATTAGCATGTTATGCCTTCAGTTTGTACTACTATCTATCTACTTCTGTATGTGTACATATTCTGTGGTGTGTGTGTGTGTGTGTGTGTCTCTCTCTGTGTGTGTGTGTGTGTGTGTGTGTGTGTGTGTGTGTGTGTGTGTGTGTGTGTGTGTGTGTGTGTGTGTGTGTGTGTGTGTGTTTGTGCGTGTGTGTGTGTGTGTGTCAGTAAGTAGAATTGGCAGTCTGCAGTGCTCTTTTTGGCATACTTGTCCACAAACTGTGATTCACCCCACAACCCTGCCTGTCTGATGTGAGACTATTTGAGACCAACTCTTGCATCAAGAGGACAGACAGAACCTTAAGGGGAATATGTGTGTGTGTGTGTGTGTGTGTGTGTGTGTGTGTGTGTGTGTGTGTGTGTGTGTCTGTCTGTTTCTTTGTTGACTCTGAGCAACTTGACAATGGTCATAGAGCTGTCATTCATGGTTTCATTTATGATACCCATGACTTTCACACAGAGGTACACGCAAACACACAAGCACACACACACATATGTGGAGTATGTGGTGGCACTCACAATGATGGTATGGTTTATGAATAGACATATCACAGGATTGCTGTTGCCAGTGATATGACAGTTGTCACAAACTGTGACATACTTAACTGTCCATCAATTATACTATTAGTACATTGTCACATACAACATTTCACACACACAACATGTCTGTGCTCATTCAACAATTTCACAAAACTGCACCAACGATGCAAGTGGTATATGTGCATCAATCAAGTGTTAATGAATGGAAAAACGCTGCAGATTCATATAAAGTAAAATAAAATCACTAAATCACATAACGATAGGCAACATGTTAAGATGGATAAGCCACTGGAAGTTTGTGAAAAAAAAAAAAAGCAACACCAAATAAAAAAAAGCAAACAACACTTTTTCATCTAGCTGACAACACAGCGGCTTCTGCCTTTGAAGAGGAGAAACAAATGCCATCGGTTTAGACATCTGCCTGTTTCCAGTCTAGCTCAATGGGGGATCCCGTTACATCTTGATTTCTGCTACCCTCCATTTCATTATTTGTCTGCACTCAATCTCTGTTTTATCTTGATCAGACATTTCAGAGATAAAATCAGTCAAACATCCCTGAGTGTGTTTGATGAGCTTTGTCACAACAGTAAGCAGCAGCGCTAACGCTTTACCATGTCTCTCTCCTGCTTGTGTTGGATCCCCAAACTACCAGAATTGTGTAAAACTCAATGTTTGGTGTCTTAAGTGACTGGTATTTAGAATGAAACACAATGTGGTAGGACTGCAAGCTCACAGTTCCCAAACATCATGTGCCCTGTAGGTAAAATATATTCTCCATTTCTGTTTCAGCAGAGCCTTATCGACACTCAATAAAGACTGTGAAAAAAAGTGGACATACATTGATTTGGGGGTGGTGATGAGGAACCAAATTAGGGCCTAGAATTCTGAGTGACCTTCATATTGAACAGACAAAGGGCTTTGACTTAAAGGTTTGGGGAAATCTGTAATATTATTTGGATTCCTACAGAACAGTATGAGAGGAAAAAGGGACAGAGAAAAACACTGAGTGACCATAAAATGAGTGACAGAGGGAGATTGTTTGATTAGTATAAAACAAGAATCCCTGAAACTGTCATGTTATGACTTCCTCATCGTTTTTTTCTGTAATGTAGCTATACTTAAAATATCTACTACATTTAAATGAACCCAAAGGAAGGAATTAAACTATGATTGCCTACTTCTTTATACTGTTTTTATTTAAAGAGAACAAATGATGCTTATTTTCAGGATCATACTTGTATTCTGGGTTAGAAAATGTTTGCTTTAATGTTAAAAAAAAACATTATTTTTCTCATACTGTTTGTCTGACTATATCTGTATTCACCCTCTGTCTGAAACGCACTGTCTCTTTAAGTCTCCCTCCTAAAAAAGCACAGTCTGCTCTGATTGGTCAGCATATCCGGGTCTTCCATGTCTGTACGCTTGGCGTCTCTGTACCATCATTACAGCCAATGAATGACTGTAACGGCTTTATAGTCGACTTTATGCCTATATGTGTTATAGTTGTAACATCACAACCATACAGAAGTCCTGTCAGCTCGTTAATGGCACAGTTTCTGAATACAGGCTGTGTGCTATTCATTGCCGATTGAGCGTTTTGATACTTTCACAGTATTTAAATAGCACATCGACCTGCTTTATAATTAAAATAGATTTGTCACTTTTTATAATATGTGACTTTTACATTAACCCAGCATTTCAATGGTAAAATACATCAACAGGCAGAAAGGAGCGGAAGAAGCAGCAAACATACAGCACTGTGTAAGCCTGTTAACATCAAACTGTGAGCTAAGCCATGGCTTCTGGCTCAGCACCATATAACGCTGATGGATCAACACACGGGGGCACAACATATGAAAGCCATTTATTTTAAGGGGTGTCTGTGTTGTCTCTGCAGCAGCACGCAGAAGCATGCACACAAAGACACACACAAACACGTATGCACACCACATGAAATTTAAACGTGTGCGCGTTGGAGGAATTTCTATATCCAACCCACTTGCGGCACAACAGAGATGGGAGAGAATGGCCAATCTATAATCATTAGGAGGGAAGAGTAGAGATGGCGGAGAAAGAAAGCTACAATGCTGTCAGCGAGGTGTCGGGATAACAAGATTAGACCTTGTATGATTCATCTGTGGCCGTGGCATTCTGCTCCTCACCCGCCCACCACAATCCCTGTCGGATGGTGTACTCAACCTTGATACCTTGCTTTTCTCTGCCTTTTTAGTCCTAAATTGTTATTTAAGATGGTGTGCCATCCATACAATCCATGGTGTGTAAACTTGGATATCATTATGTCATATAGTTATCCCGAATCAAGCTTCCCTCCTGTTTTTTTTAATCTAAAGTACAAATGCAGATGTACAGAGTAGACTGTGTGGATTTCACAAATTCTATGGTTGCATTGCTTTAATTCCATAGAAGAGGCAGATTTTCCTTACTGTATTTATTGATAGGAGATCACATACAAACAGTACTGACATTGTTCATTAATGAGTGAGAAGCATTGCTCCTTATAATTGTCCTTATAATTTTAGACCATCTTAGGTAATGCAGACTGTCGACTCGGTGCTGCCTGGTGGTTCTCAGCTCTTACATACGGTATCCTTAGCGCTTCAATTATTTGCTTCAGGGAGCAATTATACTGCTCGCTTCTCCATCTCCACACTCTCTTTCTCTCACACACACATTTTTCTCATCTGAAATGTTATGACTGACATCAAGGACAGTCAGCAAACCACAAGTAATCTCACCACGCTAAAAAAAATCCTCCACAAAAACAGAGTAGCTACTATATCTACATCACAAAACATCCATCTAAAATGTTCTAACTTCATGTACACACACACACACACACACACACACACACACACACACACACACTCTCTCACTCTCATCTCTCTCTTCCCTCCCCTCTATCTCCCTTCATCCTGCACTCCATCCCTCCTCTTCCTTTCTCTCTCTGGGCTTGGGGACAGTAGAGTGACTTTGAAGTTTTGCTGCTTCAGGAGGGCTAATTAGTCGTCCTTATCCCAACAGTAGCAGCAGTAGTAGCAACACTGCCACCAGCTCACACTAGCTCAGAGGGAGAAAAAGAGCAGCCATCAACAGCAACCAATAACTGCTGCATGCTAAAGATACACTTCTCCCTGTGCTAGTTGTTAGGGCTAGTGGCTAGCAACAATTTAACTCACCCCGAGACTAAACTGCGGATTAGTGAAGTTGCTCCACTCAGCATAATGATATGGTACAGAAAATACCCTGCTCTCTCAGGGAAAGCTTGTCAGACCATAGTTGACTGCAGTGGCAAGATTCTACTCCATTTTTTCCACCATGTCATTGTCATCAATATGACCATCAGTCATAGAGTAGGCCCTTGGAAACATTGAAGAACAGACTCATGATTTTCCACTGTGCAATGTGTAAATCTTCAGGCCAAGAAGAAATAACGTGCGCTCCATGCATAGAAAGTCATAGAAACGCGCAGGAGAAAGACAAAATCAAAAGCACTTCATGGAAGTAATGAACATAGCAAATAGTACTGCAGATGTGAGTGACATAAGGTTGTGATCGATTTAGCGTTCCATGCTCATCTGCTTTATTATTAGGACCGAGTAATATATCTCATCACTTTTTTTGTGTCAGATGGATAAGATCGATAAAATAGTTATTTACTTAAAGGGATAATTTCCTTATTTTAAACCAGCTCTGTGTCATGGCAATGTGGGCAGTGTGTGCAGATGAACTGTGTTTGGCTTTCCTCCATGGTGTAAATTCCAGAATAGCAGAGCAGCGAAGCATAGCAGCAGAGAATAACAGCAGAGCATAGCAGTGGAGGTATGCCGAAATTCGCAGAGGGCATGAGGCACGCCCTTCTACATATTACGACAGATTGTGATGATGTGAAATGCATCCGGTGGATCTCTGCAGTTTCTTGGTGGATCTCCGATACTCCAGAGGGAAGCCAAACACTGTTCATCTGCACATACTGCCCACATTGCGGTTTCACAGAGCTCAAATTAAATTAGCATTTATCTCTTTCAATAATAGTTCTGTAATTTTTAGTTCCATTTCATTAAGGAAAATAGCTGGTATAGTATGTCTCCATTCGGACATTTAACATTTTGGCTTATTTTGGTTATGAAAAAAAATGTTTTGAAGAAACATGTTTATAGTTCTCAAAGTGAGTAAGTACCAAAATGCTGGTAACGTATTGGCACTAATATGGACATTTTTAAATGATATCCAGCTTTACTTATCTATACTTGTGTTTCTCAAATTTCTCTTGCTTATGACTTTAATTTTTCAGAATTCTCATGACACATGACATGTTGTGTGCATATAAGTTATGTTTATTTCTGTGTTCTATTTTCAGTAGCGTGCATGCAGCTTTCGGTGGAAATTTTTTGAATCATATCTACTATACAACTTGGTAATCATTATTCTAATCTCACTGTTGACTGATGTGATCATATGTATGCTGACGATTTGGCCATACCATGTGTGAATGTCTCATTAATAGTTCAAGAACAAAACACACTCACTCAGGAAATATGAGTAGTGACGTGGTGTACCTGCTAAGGCTTCTGTCTGTGTTATCTTGGCTCAGCAGGGTTTCTCACAGCTTGTGCATCTCTCTGTCCTGAGCCTTGCTCTCTGTTGCCCTCCCTCTCTCTCTCAAGTCCACAGCGCTACAGCACAGAGACATGGCAGTGAGCGAGAGAGAGAGAGGGCTGGGTGGGTTTCAGAAACTTTAACTACTCCCTAGAGAAACACACACACATACACGCACACACACTCACACATGCAGTGTTGGTTCTGGGCTTTTCTTTGCATCGGAAAGCCACGCTCCATTCTGTTTGGCCTCAATGCCAATGACTGCTGACATACTGTCATATGTGCACATACTGCGTATTCTCTTTCTGTCCATTTCTCTCTCATCATTTGAGACGTGACGGGAGCCACTTCACACTGATGGGAGACTCTTATCACTATTAATCTAACTCCATTGTTAGGTTTTCTGCAAGAAGTGGAAAAAAAACATTGAGCTTGCTCTTTGAAGTAGTCAAGGCTCATTCTGTGGTAAAAAAAAACTGACGTAAAGTTCATAGACAAATTCATTATTCAAGACAACTCAGTTTCTTTCTGGTCTCATAGTGTCACAGCCTGTGGGCTAAAGAGTTGAGCATTAGTTATACAAATTTCTATACAGTGAATGGAGGAAAGACCTCTATGCCAGATATTCTGAGACAATTAATTCGACCCGTCTCCTCATCTACACAGACTCCTGACTTCCAAGGCCAGTCTGAGAAAGGACAGACGTAGAGGGATGACATGTGTCATGGAGGATGTGTTCGTGCACGTACATAGAAATACGTGTGTGTCTGTATGACACAAGTACACACATTCTTATGAACACTTGTGTGCATGTATGTGTGTATCGGTGTGTGTCTGCATGCATATATGTGGCGTCACCTGCAGAAACAGCAACACACTCCCACTCAGCTCGTGTACCTTTACCATCTGTATCATCGTAGTATGCACACACGTGCGCGCGCGCACACACACACACACACACAGACACACACACACACACACACACACACACACACACACCTACACACACACACACACACACACACACACACACACACACACACACACCTGTCCAGGAGAGTCAGTTTCTCCCCTAATGGCACCACAGGGACCCAAGACATTAACATATTAAAAGGTGACATTTCACAGTCCAAGACTTGCAGTAGAGTGCAGTGCAATCACTCTGACAGCCACAGACACATTAGACTGGGAATGGGAATACGGGAAAGTAGCTGGATTTCAGAAAACACCTGTCCAGCCACTGTAGGAGACCAATGTCTAGGGTGAACTTTACAAGTGACTTCACTAACAGTGTAGTCTTACACCAATATACTTTATATAGTCAATATACTTTATATGTAAATATATATATATATATATATATATATATATATATATATATATATATATATATATATATATATTGGAAAGTACTGGTTAGTAAGTTCGTTTACCAGGGTATCTCTAGGTAAGACAGTGTATTACATTGAATTATAATTGAGGCCTCAAACTGGTGCTAGTACACATCAATTAGATTTCCAAACTACTGAATTTTAACTGTTACATCGGTGTGACAAAGACACAGTTACATGTGAAATGATGGTGGTTGATTATTATTCATTATTAGTGTCTTTGTACACACACAAACACACACACACACACACACACACACACACACACACACACACACACACACACACACACACACACACACACACACACTCACACACACACACACACACACACACTCACACAAGCTCACACACACACACACACACACACACACACACACTCACACACACACACACACACACACACTCACACAAGCTCACACACACACACACACACACACACACACACACACACACACACACACACACACACACACACACACACACACACACACACACACACACACACACACACCAGGGGCCAGCAGTTGAGAGAAGAGTGACAATGGCTGAGTTCAGTAATTGGCTCTCAACTGCAGCTTCAGCAAAAGCCTTGGTCCTGTTGGAAACCTGTCTGTGTTTGGCATCTGTTACTATTATTTTCCTCTGCAGGACAGCACATGTGAAACACCTGGATGACTTGGGACATTATCCCACTACTTTTCTCTCTGCTGTCAAATGTTCCAGGGACTACTTCTGCTACAACTAATAATACTTCTGTCAGTACTGAGGAAATAAAAATGACCTGTCTTTTCCTCGTTTAAATATTACACTACATGCTAAGCCATATATAAGACAGAAACTGAGCATTTTCATCAATGAACGAGAAAAAGGCAGGGAGTCTCTGGCAAAATGCTGATTAATACTGACTGTTTATCAAACAGCAATATTCAAGGAGAGCTTTTCATTTAAAGGTCGAAATACACATAGTTCTTACAAGCTATTCCCAAAACTCATCAAATAGAGACGTTTTGCGTCGGATACCAACGCACTCATATGCACTAATATGCACTCGCAGTCGGATCGGAAAACAGAGAAACTTGGATTGTGACACACACAGAGGGAGAGCGACTTCATTATCTGCTCAGGAAGCAATCACTCGATTATATCTTTACACAGCAAATATTTGTTTATCTGTCTACATTAATGTTTTGAATGTCAAGTACAATTTATTTAAAATCTAATGATGCTGCTGCAGAAGTGATGCAAAACGGATGGATTTTCCATTTGCAGATAACCGGTACTGTCAGCAAACCCATCCACTTCCTGCTTTCTAGATCATAAGCAAAACATTACAATAGGCACTCCTCTCTGCATGTGTCCTGCGAAAGACAATTTATAGGTTGTAGCATCCTGTTGCCCTTTATCTCTGCTCTCTTTACAACTATTCCATCAACATAAGGGACAATTTTGCGGCATGCAAATTTTGCACGGGCACTGAATATAACTGCCCAGCAGTAGCCCTGGGATGTTATAAGGGAAAATGTCCTAACTGTATCCTTCCACACAGGAGGTGTTTCCCCCAGGCGACTCAAGTGTTTTGGGGGTAGTTTTTGCAGTGAGGGTAAAATTATAGTTGCAGAAACCTGTTTTATTTTTGAGTCACCTCAAGATTTCTTGGAGGCTCTGACTCCTGGCAGGGAAGCCAAACAGCTGACTGCTTAATTTCAATATTTGAAAAGGATGAACATCAGCTGCTTAAAAAGACACATGGCCACTAATTCAGCCAGTAATTCTACTCTTCATAAGGCATATTATGATATGAATCCCTCATATTCAAACATTTTTGCAAGATCAGCCTTTGATTAATGTCGAAATTTCAAACACACTTAAGCATTCCACTCCTTCTAATTTTGATTTTAAAATAGCTAGCTGGCAGTCAGCACAGAGGGGGCTCTTTGGGGGACATCATTAGTCAGTTACAGTCCAACTCTTAGTGTTGGCTCAGTTAGCCGCCAGCTGCATATTAAGATTAAGATTTAAGAGACAAAAGGGTTAGCAGAGTGGAAACTAACTACTTCTAAAAGCCCAATTGTAAATCTGAAAGCCACTAAAAGAATTGAGAGTAGTAAACTTACCTTCATTAGTACTGACTCGCTGAGTTTCTCACGATTGACAATCTTTATGGCAACTTTCTGGCATGTTACACAGTGGATTCCCAGCTTGACCAACCCTGCAAAAACAAACAGGAAACACAGTTTATTAGGTAGAATACTTCATACACTTCTTAGATGACCATGCTTAGAAGTTATGGCAAGATGATGTGTTTTCAGATGTCACCAAGGAGGCATCTAGCACATCATTTTGCACTGGACTGAATTTACGGTGCATAATGTGTTTCTAGTGAGCATATTTAAAATAGACACGAATTAGAGACCATGGGATAGGATCGCAGCAGCTGTGATACCAATTCAGACCAGGGGCCTAAAGTTGGGGTAGCAGTCTCTTTACCTACTTCTGGCAACCTTGCTCGGACCACACCCATCTTTGACTTCAACCTTTATTTTGATCTCAACTACAGCTTGTACCGTTATTGGGCCAGAGGCCTGTAGAGTTTCATGACAGTATCTTGCACGTCCACACACAGACAGACATATCAACACCTGACACAGTACTGCCTCTGTGGAAGTTCATGGAATCTCAAGGACCACATTTTCACATGAGGACACACACACACACACACACACACACACACACACTTTTTTTTTTTTTAGCTTACCACTAATGTGCATTGACCAGAGCAATGTATTTTTCGGTCTGGGTATCGCCAATGATTATCCCAAATCAATTCAATACATTTCGCAAGGTCCTAGTACGGTTAAATTCGATTTCCCATTTGATTTGATTTGATTCAATACTAATTTTATGAGTGCCATTTTTATTCTGATATCTTGAGATGAGTTGTCAAGGGACCCCTTTTTGAAAACTGCCATGCCAGTTTTCCCCTTGAACCCCCTCAAAAAGCTTTGGAGCAATTGTTACCCCCTTCCTGACAAGTTAGCTTGACATGGTTGGAAATAACGGATTATTTAGATTTTCTAGGATCAGTTACTCTTTTCATGAATCGAATGGGATCATTCAAATGAACATTGAGTTTAATTAGAAAATCAATCTTTTAAACCCAGCCTCATGTATAATGGCAATGTACAGAGTGCTGATAATGACTTCTGAAGTGTAGACAGTTCCTTAAAGAAACTGCCCTCTGTGGTTTATTTGAGCCATAAAGACAATAAGTGAGTGGGCCATTTGTGTTATTGATTCCTATAATGGGCAAAACAGCTGTGATGCAGCTGTGTTGAATTAGCTCAAACAGACAATAAAAGGTAGCTGTAAAAAAACACAGTCAAGGATCAGTTGTTGAATGGGACTCAGTATTGACCAGGGCTCAGAAATGACAAGAGTGAAGCAACAATGCAACACTCTAAGAGAGTATATCAGGATGTCACAGTTCAACAACCCAACAGAAAACATTATCCTTTACTTCACAACACAAACACATTGACGCGTGGGGAGAGATTTAAGTGTTTGATACGCCTTACCAGTCAGCTCTTTCGTGTGTCAAAATCAAAAACTCACACATTATAAATCCTGTGATTCGCCACAGAATCACAAAAGCATCTCCCCTGCTTTGCCCTAGTAAGTCTCACCAGGTATCCTTAGTCAAATGATCTAACACAAACAATGTAGAAAACAAGCAGAGATACCCCGGTAAGTGTACAACATTGTGCAAGTGTGTGTTTTTAATACAGGGAAGCCATGACAACCGCGCAAATCCATTTTTTTGCCAGGGACCACAGAGCTGCACACACATTAGACAGATTTTCGATTTTTGTTCGCATAAGATAGATACTTACAAACTGAAACAAACACACATACAAAACAAATTTTAGCTCTCTATTATTGATTTCCCAAATGGCTCCTTGGTGCTGCAGGGATTTGGAGACGACAGAAGATGATTTTTAACTTTGTAAACTACAGCATTTGAGGTCCCTGATGGCTGGTACACAGAATTTACAGAAATACTGAAGTGGAATAATTTGAAGGCTTTGATTTCTTGCCACACTTGCGCTGGCAGGGATGAAGAAAGTGGGATTAAGTAAATAAGTGTGACTATAATGTGCACTAGACAGAAATGTTGTAGTTTCTATAAAAAGCATCTTGATGTAGAGGAGCAACGTCCTACATCAAACTGACCAGCTGAAATAACTGTAGGTTCTAGCTCCCTCTCCCACTGTTTCTCACACAGTTTGATTTCTATATGAACCAGCAGAAGACAGAGGCGAAGGGCTTTGAGGAGGCAGGGGGTCAAGTCTTCTGACACCACAGAAACAAACGGCAGTGATGGAGGAGGGAGATAGAGAAGGAGACAGAGAGAGGACTTAAATGGAAAAGAATATGTGAAAGATGAAGGGCAAAAAGTGGGAAAGATTGTGAATCACAGATAGCACATTATTCAAATGACAAGTCACAGATAATTAAGCAGCAATGGAAAGCATTGCGTGGGAGGGAGGCTGTGGCTTGGGAAATGAGGGGCCGTGGGGGCCGAGAGTAGAGACACATTGAGGAGAGGAGACGTGAGAGGGAGAGAGAGGAAGAGAAAGAGATAGAGAGAGAAAAATACAGAATGACGGAAGGCAGAGCAGAGAGATAGGAAGTAAGCAGATGCTGAAAAGAGTACGATAAAAGATGTAGAAAGATTTAGAAAAGCGGATGAGCAGTTGAGCAGGAGAGGGAACGCTAGACAAACCCATTAGCCCTGTGATGGTAATCATATGTTAATGGGTGCTATAGAGAACCTCATAAGTCATGATAAACACATTAAAAAGAAAAGATCTGCCTGCAAACACGTGAAAAGTTAACCAGATTATTTCCCTCTCTATCCATCTTCCTCCAATGCCTGTGTTGTTGTTAGCTGAGGGCGCATTAGCAGGAGGGAAGGCAGCACATTATGATTTTACAACCACTTTGTGTATGGATTGAAATGAACTCTCACAAGGAAATTCAGTACATAATACAAAGGGACATAAGGCATAATCTTCTTTTATATCACACACATAAAAATCATAATTTAAAACAACAATAGAACTAATAGTGGTGGTTCCACTGGTTGTGAAATAATAGCAAGAAAATGTTGTGTCCAGGAGATCAGACTCCTTAAATAAACAATATTCCTCACCAACTTATAACCACCTGAGGAATGTCAAGCCAGAGGAGTGTTGATATTCTGTAGCATGTCCTCACATTTACAAAATTGAAAGTGTCAATAGGGCTTACCAACATGTGACGCTACCCAGTGCAACTCATAAGTTGACCTGTTGTTATTGTATGCAAAATACGAGTACTTTTTGATCTATAAATTGCAACAAGAATACGAGAATACAGCTGTGGCAGCTCTAAGTCTATTCTTTAAGGCACAAAGGTGCTTTGAGCTAAATGCTAATGACAACATGCTAACACACTCCCAATGGCAATGCTAATGTGCTGCGGTGATGTTCACCATTTTAAGTTAGCGTGATAACATAATATTTGCTAATTAGCACTGTTAACTGTGTTAACACGACATACAGTTGAAGCTGATGGAAATGTTACTATTTTTTGTCAGAATCAAAGTATTAGAAAATTTGAAATTTTGACCAGATTACGGTGCTAGGTGAAAAGTCAAGAGATCTGCAGTTATTAAAAAGTTATGAGGAGAACATGAAGGTTTGTACCAAACTTCCTGGCGATCCAAACAGGAGTTCAAAATCCAAATGTTACACTAAAGGCCAAAAATACTGAAGGTGAATCACTAAAGTCAAACAGCTTCATCTTGTGGGAGCCATGAATGTCTGCAAATAATTGGAAATCCACCCAATAGTTGTTGAGATATTTCAGTCTTGACCAAAGTGGTGGACCAAGATACGTTTCAATACCATCCTAGCTTGAAAAAAAATGAATTGCATTTTATATCAATATCAACATAGCAACATATGCTAGAGCAGTGGGTCCCAACATTTTTCTTAAGGGACCCATATTTTTACCATTGTAAACTTTGATGACCCCCCCCATGAAAATAAAAATAAAATAAGGAACCTCATAACTTCTTTTACATGAAATACTTTATA
Organism: Echiichthys vipera; assembly: GCF_963691815.1. Taxonomy (NCBI): domain Eukaryota; kingdom Metazoa; phylum Chordata; class Actinopteri; order Perciformes; family Trachinidae; genus Echiichthys; species Echiichthys vipera. Next base: position 22,739,735 of record NC_139832.1, read on the forward strand.
TTTCAGTTATTTAATAACAGCATGGGACAATGAGGAGAACCTGTGTATGATTACAACATATTTCTTCATAACTTGTACTTTTAAAAAAAACTTTTTCTTTAACATATTTCAATATGTTACCTGCTTAAATTAATTTGAAAAACGGCCTTTTAAAAGTACAATTTCTTTTTTTTTTCAAATTAATTTAAACAGGTAACATATTGAAATATAATAAAGAAAATGAATTATCATAAAATTAAAATACATTCTGCTCTCATTTTATCCGTTGCTTCTATGAAGCCAAACTCAATATAACTTTCTTGGTAGCCCCTCTTTTTCTTTTTGACATTTTCCGCAGTCTCCTCTACCTGACGCTTCGCATCTCTCCCTTAGCTCCGCCTAGCAACGACTGCTACACGGAGGCGTTCAAGTCACACACACTCTGTTCCTCGTGATATAGGCCTATAACTTATTCATTAAAATGATTAAACCCCTTAAAATCAAGAGGGCTTCACGGCCCCCCCTGGATCTTTGACGTCCCCCTTGGGGGGTCGGGCCCCCAAGGTTGGGAACCACTGTGCTAGAGCATATCATCATACATAATGTCAAAGTGTGCACTAGAGACAGAGACATACTTTCCAAACAAGAATGTACGGCAAAAATGTTTTTCAACCCAGACGCGAAGAAATAGGCCTAATATGTACAAAAAAAAACAAATCAGACAATGAATGAATAAAGTTGGCCTGAAACACACTCTCTGCATCACAGCACAAAGACTTGTGCTTGTACAATATCTCCCCAGAAGCATGTTTCAGCCTCAACAGCATTTTAATCAATTATGAACCAACCACCTATAAAATAAACTCCCCGATTGATACCCTAATTGTTTATACTCTTCAGTGATTCCTTTCTACCAATGTCAAACCCCAACATCCTCTTACAACATGAGTTACACGCAATTAAGGACATAAGATTGTCTCAAAATAATTGCTTTGTGACGTGTCTCAAGTATGTGTATAATGTAATATCTAATTCACCGTTGCTTCTATGTGACCCAGAATTCCACCCTGACTCTCCACCTCTCTAATGTCTTGTAATGAGCGTGATTGCCTTACTCCCAGTGCCCCTTTCACCTGTCTGTGACTGTACCCCAGAGGAATCCCTGTCTGCCCTGGGTGAACACACTGACCTGATCCTAGAGTGGAAAAGCTGGGGGGATGGGTGTCTGGGAGATGCCCCGAAAGACACCAAGGTTTCGTCTGGATCTGGCTGGGCTGAGCAGGTAGGCTGTCTTTGAATATAGCTTCAAACGCAGGGCTTTGACTGAGAGCACACAGGAAAGAGCCTCACAGGGGGCATACAGAGAAGATTACCACTGTAGTTGCCAATGTCTATGCATGATTATGTGTGTGAGCATATGGATTACATTTTAATTTTGTAATTTCATTGGTATGTAACTCAAAAGGAAACTATAAAAACAACTTTTTTTAAAATGTGCAGTTTACGGACAGGCATGCAAAGTCTATGTGTACAGATATCTTTGTAAGTGTACAGCGGATGCATAGGACAGTACTGTGTGTGAGTGTCACATGTATGGAATCTATTAACTAAAAAAGAAGGACATATTTGGACTGATATTGGCACATACTGTACACTTATATATGTTTCATTAACACACCTATGGACAAAGGCTGGCTGTGCAGCCAACCTGAGTTTGCAACGCCACTGAATCAGCAAGTCCATCGATCTCTCCTCTCCTTCGCCCTCCTCCCAAATCAATAGCATCAAAAGCTCTCGCCTTCACAACAATGTCAGAATAATGACACCAGCCAGGGACTTATGGGCTGAAGAGGCCACCATCGACTGACCCGGGGCCTCCATCCGGGCTCTGAACTCTTTACTTTCCATGCCACTCCGTGATTAATGATCTAATGTTGAGGGACTGCTGGAGGAAGACACAGAATGAGAACTTTGGTCCATGCCTCAGTGAGCATCAAAAGCTGAGGAGTGTTTGGCCGCACTGTGCTGCAAGCTGCTGCATTACTCCGAAATAAGGATGTCAATCATTCCCTCGCTGGATTGGACAAAATCTGGGATGAATAGCAATTTTTTTTTTTTTTGTAAAAGCGAAACTGATTGCAGAGCCGGCCATTGACTGTAGGAGAAGCACCACAAGAGCATGTAAGGAAAAGAAGAAAGAAACAAAAGAAAGTAGAAGTAAAAAAAACACACACACTTGGAACCATGACTGTGTAGTAAGTCATCATAATTGGAAACAGTAAATGAACAACAATATCTGCACCTAGTTGTGAAAATGTAACTCTTCATCTTTTTAAACATTCTGGCTTTTCCTATTCTGCGCTGCATCACTGTGCCATGTGCCAGGTTTGGTAATGATTTTTTTGTCTCCAATCACTGTCTCTTCAAAAGTGAAGGTGTTTCATGATATCACAGCTGAACTTGCTGACATGTGTCCTGAGAACATCTGTAATGGGTGTCTAATAGCATAATTTAACCAGAACTAACCTGACACATTTACAGGTAACTTTAAGTTCATGGGAGTTGAGCCTTGTCTACCCCCAACTCACACATAAGCTAAGCAAAAAAAAGAATGACGTTTAGGGGATCAAATATCTTTGGAGGTGACAAATTATTTTACAGTGGGGCAGTTCTTCATCTTTTTATGTCTCTGCACTGTCTTTAAGTATAGGTAACCCAGCATATTTTGGGGAATTGGTTAAATTATTTCCAGATAATTCTACACCATCCTTACCCAATGAAACTGTTCGAGATTCTACCATTTTCTCCCATGGAGAAAGTATATGTGATGTTTTCTTGAACATTTTATCTCACCAGGTTATATATTTGAAAATACAGGTTTTCCTTCCATTGACTCTGATCACAGTGCACCTTGCTCTACAACCACATTTAGCATTCAGATGTTTTCCCTGATTTTCAGATTTGTGTAAGTGTTTAATGTTACGTGTTCTATTGATGCAAAAAAGTCAACCAGGGCTGATCAGATAGAATAAGGGTTGTTGTTATTAGCAGCTCTATTTCTGGTTGAATGCCTAATTTATATTTTCTTAATCTGTCTGTAATAAAAGAAAGCATCCCTGACCTTTGGAAGACAGCATATGTCCTACCTGTGCACAAAGGGGGCCAGCTCAATGAGCTGAATAATTATCGACCAATCTTGAAATATTCATGCCTAGCTTAAGTTTAGAAAAACTGGTGAACAATCAGGTGAGGGCATTCTTATCTCAACCATAGACTGCATAAAAATGGACGTAGCCTCACCGACAAGGTCCGTTCTCTCAAATTGATCCAATCATACTCGCGTATGAGATTGGAAGTCATGGTGCAAGTGTGGGTATTTAATTAGCATAACAGAGCTAACACATTCTGTTCCTAAACCATGTGTTGGTACAGTTGATCCAGGAGCAAACCCTTTTGTCACTTATGGTAACACCACCACACAAATGACCGCAGTCAAGGTCGAGATGTCGGAGTTAGGATGCTAATCCTAAAAACTAGCCTCCGGGGTGAAGTGAGGGCCAGCGGCTAACTGTCACTCAAGAGACTGAGCCCCTAATTATTCATAAACTTTAACCTCCAATAAAATAAAAACTAGCCTGGTACAAAAAAATTCACCCCCCTCAGTGTTGTCATGGAGATATGACCTAAACATCCAGACTAGAATGTTTTTTTGTACCAGGCCTTAAGCTTCTGAACTTGACAAACTGCAATTTCTGGCGCTTCTTTATTGGAATGATTTGAAGGCTTTGATTTCTTGCCACACTTGCGCTGGCAGAGATGAAGAAAGTGGGATTAAGTTAATAAGTGTGATTATAATGTGCACTAGTAGGTGAAAATGTTAGAAACAGTTCAATTAATCTTTACATGGACAGCACCATTTTATAAACAACTGTTTAAATATACTGTTGCCCAAGCGCCTCAAAACTTGCATCTTGAGTTCTGTACCATACAACAAATTTAATTTGACCTTAAATTACTGTTAAACCCAGATAAAACAAAAAAATACATGCTTTTCTCCAGAAAACTGACAGTTCCGCTGAAGTGAATATTACTACTCTTAATGGGACAATTATTAAAATACAATTTGCTTATTAATACATTGGCTTCTGGCTCGATGACAAGCTGTGCTTCCAAAAATATCTATTCTTATCTAATATCTAATAGAAATCCTTAGAAGCAAAACATGCATTTTTCTACAGAAAAAGAAACATGCATTACACATTAATGCAGAAAGAGAAACTGTGTACTGTAACGATATGCACTCCACTACCTCTACTCTTAAACTGCTCAATTCACTTTATCATTCAGCTCTTAAGTTCATAACTGGGCATGGCTTTAGAACACATCAACATTAGCTTGGCCCTATCAGTCAATTTAAATCCCATCGGTCTAATTTAGTTCAGTGTGAACCTGTTGGTGTCCCTTATGATGATGTCCCAGTGTAACTTCTATGTTCTTACAGTATATTGTTTTATATGTACTGTTATCATGGCGTCTTTGCAGTAGAGAGCTTGCTCAATCAATCAGTCTGAATGGGCTTGAGTTCCCAGTGGGCAATTGTTGGCATGTATATGTTTGCCTTCCTCTGCCTTCCCTTAAAACTCTTAGGCATGGCAGAGCAGCCAGGAAAACCCCCACTCCTACCAAAGAAACGTTTTCTCTTTCTATGTTAACTTATGACAATTCCCTGTCTAGCTCCCAAAGCAATCTGATCAGCGGTCGATATATCATCTGGCAGTGCATGACCCCTCTGAGATACCGAGAGGGTACAAGGGAAAGCTGCGAAGAGAGGACAGGAACACCCTGCTTGAGCCTAGGAGAGGCTACCCACACACACTTCAACAGAGCCACACACACACACACACACACACACACACACACACACACACACACATACAATGTTTCCAGCTGTATTCTTCTCATAGCACTGACATCCATGCAGTTAAAGATCATTACTGGATAGCTTGATTTCAATCTGGAGGCGACTACTAGGAGAAGAGAGAGAAGGATGAAAAAGAGACGTCTCCACTTGCACACCTCTCTCACTTTCAAACTTGATCTTTCAGAAGCCCTAAGCCAATGCTGGCAGATGGTAGTAGCTTATGCTGGCTTAGCTTTCTCTCCCCGAGGTGCTGGCTCTGAGAAGCCTGTTGCCTTAGGGCACAGATCTGTGAGCTGCTTTCCACTCCTGCTATCTAACCCTGAATGCTCTATGTGAGGGCTACGGCTCTGCACTGGGATCAGTGTTTGAAAGGAAACACAATGTGGTACTAGGGGCTTATTCCTCAAGCTTCTTCTGGCCATATGGAGAGCCCCTGTTGCAGAGCGTGGGAATCCCCTCCACCAGGGCAAAGGGCAGGAGTTGAAGACCTACAATATCATCAACCATCACAGCTCTGTGTACTGTCTATATTTGTCTCTCTCACTGTTCTTCACACAAATATAGAAGCAAACACAGACCCATTTAATTAGCAGGAATGTTGACTAAGTCTAATGGAATTATGCTCTCTTCAGTTTTGTTCACTCTATATACAATTTACTAAATAGAGACTGTACTCTCAAACATGTAGGTAGGTGGTGACTAGAATAAAATATAATATAGTCTTTATTTCAGTTTGTATGTACTTGAGGTAACAAAGTCCCAAACACAAAAGGTTATGACACATAAATGCCTTCATAAGGTCTGTTTGCAAATAATAATAGAGAACATAGTGAATCCTTCCTAAAGAAAAGCCATATTTGCCAAAGCAGAATGGTAATAAAGAAGAAACGCAGTGATTGTTTTCACCCCTGGATATAAATCTATTAGCAACATAAACAAGAATACAAATGGTCCACTGGGACTCCCAGAGCATTAAAAGTCATGTCAAGGGGTTCTGACCAAGCTAATGGCAAGCTTTACCATGTGAACAAGTGAAAACGGTCTTCTGAACCTAGTAGCAGGCATCGCAGGCTCCTTCTAACCAAAGTCTAGGAGGCTGATAACCACAGAGAACACCATTCAATGGAGTACTGTAGATATGCAGACATGCAACATAATAAATTCTTGCCACAAAATATCTGCTTTTGTCATCTATTTCTCTGCTTCCAGTCGGTGTGTAGGCTCACTTTCTCTCCCTTCTGTTTTGTTACTCCATGTACTTCTCTTTCCCTCTTTTCACAGTTTCTGCCAAATGTTGCCCTCATTCCTCCTCTACCCATCAATGTTTTCTGACTCATTTATCTCCCCTTCCCTCTGTTCATTCTCTCATCTATGCCGACAAAAAGAGAGAAAGAGAGGCAAAACACCAGCAGAAGCTGTTGAGTCATACTGTGCAGGAGGGAGAAAGCATGTCGAAGATCAAACAATGCTCACTTGCTACTCAATGAATGCAATCTCGATGTTTGTCTCTCCTAGCCTGTCTTTCCTCCCTCTTCATTCACTAAATCTCTTCCATTCCTCCACATTCTCTCCTTGCATCTTCAGGCAGCCGTGCGTGACGTAAGCCTACCCAGCCTGCATTCCCCTGCAACCCTCTAAACCCTACCAGCCAAAGCAACAGCAACATCATCAGTAACACCAGAGGCCTAGATTAACAGAACAACTTCAAAAGCAGGAACAGCAGTTTAGCCCTGCAGTGCTGGAGCGAGGAGGGAGGTACATACTGACGCATGCATACAGAATAACAGTTTATTTAGCCTGCATGAAATATGACATTTACGCAACAGCTCCCATATAATTTGACTCCGTCCATAAACAGTGATTTCTTAATAATGATGGTACTTTGACAACACATACAGTATGTTGTTTTTTTCTTCTTTCAAGTCTAACATACGGAAGATAGGGATTAGATGCTTAAAAACACTTAAACCTGCAGCAGAACGGCATTTCTCACTTCATTAATGTAGTCTAACAATGAGTGTTTTGATGGTTAAAAGTCCTATATTGTAAAACGTGAAGTTTTACATGTCTTTGGTGTTAGGGGTTATGTCTCCTGTGTCTTCGTTTTTCTTTTTTCTTTTGTCTTGTGGGCTGTTTATAGGTTGAGAGATGGTGTGGGTGTGGTTATGCTGGGTGTGTGATAAAAGACGTCACTGTTGGAGCCTTTTGGGGTGACAGACAGACAGGACTGTCAAATGAAAGGCAGACTTGATCCCATCACAGAGATTCTTGCAATGGCAGACACCACACTGACAACAACACAACTTTACCTGAGATTGAAAACGGCGCTCAAGAGAGACTAGCGCAGTGCCAGCGAAGCCTGGTCAGAGATACAGGCTTTAATTACTAAACTACCAGAGGTCTGCTTAATGGTAAGCTCACCTACCTAACCTTTCCTTAAAGCAACCCTTATGTGTGTTTGCCTCATTTTCAACCTCTTCAGCTCACTGCAGGTTAAAATAAGTGATAAGAGCCATTACTTTAAACGCCTAGACTAAACTAGATTGTATCTATGATTGTTAATGTACTGGACTGCTCCATCCACATAGAATTACACACAGCCCATATTTAGAAACTGACCATGGAAATTGGACAGCTGCAGTGTGACAGAAGGAAAGAATAGGCGTTAAAGTTAGCTTAAACATGCTAAAGAATAAAAAAAAAAAAAAAAAAGGATAGAAGGGCGTGCTAATTCGGAAAAAACAGAACTATGTATGGATAATGATGTTGGATGACTGTTTCGACAATGTTTTGGGGGACACGACAGCGACAGGGTAAAATATTTCATCATCATAAGGTAGGCTTAGTTCTTGTGGAAAAAAAGCGTCCGGACGCCAATGCATTTCAGAGATGGAGAATGCAATCTATTATTATTCCTGAATAATATATACATTATATACACACACACACACACACACACACACACACACACACACACACATACACACACACACACACACACACACACATACATACACACACACACACACACACGCACACACATACATACACACACACACACACACACACGCACACACACGCACGCACACACACACGCACACACACACACACTCACACACACACACACTAATCTAAGTCTAATCTGTATATCCAAGTGAACAGCAGCAAGCCTCTATCCATGTGTGTTTTTATGTTTGTTTTTGACTGTTTGGGTTGTAACGAGAGGGGGCAAATGGGTGTGGGAAGCCAATTCCATAAACATGAATGCATTTACATAATATAGCTCCAACAAACACAAACAAAGTGAAATGGCGTGTAAGGCAATGAAGTTCTGGGTGGCTTCAAGGCAGTAATCTATTTTCACATTTGAAACAAGAATAAGAACGATGAGAGCATCTTCAAAAGACAGCAACAACTGAACGATCCACTTAGTTATCTAACAAGCTCTCGGATTGGCAGATCTTACAAAATCCCCACCTCCCTACAGCATCAGCCACATCAGCATGTAAATGTATGCACAAATACGTCCTCAGAAGCTCATTACCTACACAGTGGAAGACGCAAGCTTCACATGTTATTTTCTGCCAGCAAGGCAAACAAGTCTCTGTGACTGTGCAAAAAGTTCCTGGATGTTGTTGCAATAAACATAGGGTAAACATACTGATTATTCTCATGTTTGCCGGATAATCACACTCTAGTTTGAGTATGAAAGACTTGAATTCAGCTGCTTCAGATTGTGAACATGCAATTGAAAAAAGAGTCAGGGCAAACTATTTGAGCAGATATTTTGCCTCTTGCCAGAAGTCTCCCACATAATGTTGATCAGAGACTGTGATCTCTTCTTTTCTGAATCTTACTGCAGAGATGTCGTCACAGATTCCAAATATTCCACTTCTGGCCTGATGTGACTGGCGTTCAGGCCACAGAGCTGACAGAGAGTGACAGTGTCAGAGGAATGTTCTGCCTAAATCCCAAACGGGAACATTAGAGCAAACATGAATGAAGACACAGCGGACATATATGGGGGAGATGAGAGGAGAGATGGAAAGGACAAATTAAGAAAAAGGAAGTTGCGACAATGAGGCCAGTGGCAGGGAGACGGAGAAATACTGATAAGGGTAGATAAACAGAGAGATGCTTGGAGAGACATAGCCAAAACATGGAGAAAAGTGGGGCCTAGGAGGGCGGGGCACAGAGACTCAGATCTATTTTTAATGCCTCTGACTGGGGATCAGCAAAAGGAATGTATAATTACAGACTCATGAATAATGCAAGAAGGCTTCTTTTAATTAGCCACACCAGGCCCGATGCAGCAATCGCAACAGCCGGGACAAACACGTGCATGTGCACAGGTACATACACACACACTCATATGTATATATATATATATATATATATATACACATACATACTTGTACATACAAACAGGTATTTTGTTCACAGAAAATGATGTTACCAGTGCCCATATGTGAGTCACTTTTGAAACATGTGTGTTAATGCTAAACATGTACTCACACTCCTCTGGGGAGACAGGCGTAAAATAAAAAGGTGAAATGATGAGCTAAGGATTGGTGCCTTGGTGATGACTCTCTGATAGGCTTCACAGTGAGAGGAGCCCCTAGACACCACTCACACTGTCTGCCTGTCATGTGTTAGATAACCCTAACTATAAAAGTATGAATTATTAAACATCTGACTGGATAATATTACAAAACCGTAGAAAGACACGCTGGCAGTGTGCTGTTCCTGTAATTTTCACACACATGCACGCTCGCATGCATGCACACCAACATGAAACCAGCGCAAAAACGCGCAATTGCTGGCATACAAGTCAAGCAGAGACGCCAATTGTGTGGGCTGGAAAAGAGAGGGAACAGGAAATCTAAATCTTAGAAGCAATTAATCAAACCATTCTCATCTATAATTCAGCTTGAGTTCTTTCACTAATTAACAATGGGTTGTCTATGTATTATCTTCATTATCAAACATGGATCAAGTCGGAAGAGACTTCAGTGAGATGACTTCTCATCAATCTGCCTTGATAACCAGCTTTCTTCCAAAAGGTGATTGAAATGGATGGTTGAAGCTCAACCAGGATATGCCCAACGAAACCCTGTCCGCACATCAAGAGAAGGCAGGAAGCTGGATCCAAGTTGGAACGACACATCAAGACGCCGGCAGGATGTTATTTGGTTGTTATCTGGCAACTCGACTTCTCCCATCTTCAGAGCCTTAATTTGTAAGCTAATTTGTGGCTGGCAAAGACAGGCCTGAGTATGGGAGAGGATATTGGATGTAATTTGATGTCTCACTCCATCTTCGTAGTTGCTTTGAGTTTAATTGGCAAAGAGGGTGCCGTGTTCCCGCACTGGGGCAGGCAGGGGAGATGACGGCTAGAGCACAAGGACCAAAAATAAGTCTGTCTATGTTTTAACATGGACGACAAGATGCACCCACTTTGAGGTACAAACTTTATGTCACACAGCTGAAGGAGAACACATCAAACTAAAGTGAACAAATACACACAAAAAGGCTTATTTTCTGACTTAGGCTTCCATAACCTATAATTTGGTTTATACAGCTTTTTCACGTTCAACCCATTCATGAATAAGAAACAGCAGGAAAGCTTGCCCAAGGTGAGCACAAACCTACTATTATGACCAATATGCACACTGTTCCTATATGGACCAACAGTGTTTGGATCTAAGACAGAACAATCATCTTTAGGGGAGACACACACACACAAGAACAGGCTAATGGTTGCCTCTCCTGGCTTTTCTTCCTCCTTCCTATGTCTTTGTACATTCTTTACTCTTTACTAGCATTGAACAAATGCCACACAGGAGAAAGGTCAAAGTGTCAAAACTTCACCATTGTCTATGAGTTTAATGTTCCGAGCAGAAACACCTCAAGGCACAGAAAAAACGAATGTACAAGAAAATTCTCAACAAAATATACATGTTAGCTCAAGTTCAACACAATATACTATAGCCCCTTTCACACATGCACTGCAAAAGTGAACTTAGTCATTATCTGGCAGGCCTGTAGTTAGATGGACCGGACATTAAACAGAGTTTACTCTTCCAGTTCCAAAGTACAAAGTTTGTTTAACCTTCGATTGAGCCAATGTGTCGATACAACTGCTCATCGTCCAGAGAATTCACAGCAAGCAGGTGGGTGTGTTCATGATGCTTGTATCACGTGGCTCACAAAACATTCAAGAGTAAAGAAAAAATTATAATTTACGGGAAGACTGCAGAGTGTCTAAGTGGAAAAATGGAGATATTCGGCAACCTCTGTTGGTGAGGGTTGACGCCAATATCGTTAGTCAAGTTCAAGGAATGGCAAGTAACTTGGCTGTTCATGACCAAATTACAAACACCAGCCACCTGACTGCGGTGTAATCCACATCATATCCTGAAACAACTTTTGTTATGAAGTGGCACTGCAAATACAATTGAATTGAATTAAACCAAACAGTGTTTCCAGTAAGTGAGAAAGTGTCTAACATAAACAACATCATGTTGTGAGGTACATGTGTGATGCGTCAAACAATGTCGAGAGCTCATATGAGAAAATGGCTCATTTTTCACATGCAGATTGTATAGCATAAAGCTTCTGTCCAGTTCTTGACTAATAGTGTTAATTTGTTCAAAAACAACTACTGACATGATTTAAATTGTTGAATTAATCAAATCTTAATCTTAACTCAACATACAGAATCACCGTGCCTTCATTCCATGAGTAAAAACTAAGACACAGTATAAACGATCTTACAAAAGCCCTCTCATGTAGCTACACATTCACAAATATTTATTTTCACCCATTTTCAGAGGCAGCACCATTTCATTTGCTGAGATGAGTAAACACGACTAATGGTGAACTTGGAACGTTTTCCTTTTTCTCTACATCTATGCATAAATCTTCATCTAAGTTAAATGCACATTCTGGGGACCGGATAACACTTAGTCATACAGACTCATTTGCATGATATCTTAAAGATGAGGGAAATTGCTATTTTCCCTGCAATTCCACTATTGCTTTTTCCAGCCAAGTGAGAGATCCAACTGAAGCCACTTACTACAGTACATGCTTCCACTAGCTTCCACTTCATAGCACGACAATATATCGGGCCATGGGACATCCCAGGGGGAGGGGCTGCAGATGGAGGCGGAGAAAGACTGTCATGTAGCAGAATGGAATACATGCTGAGTTGGGGGAGGTGTCCTGGTGGGAGGATATGTTGATAATTACCCCGGCAGCCATTGGTGGAGCTGTTGACATCTCTCTTGAGAAGTGAAATAATCTGAGCAACTCTTTTCGCTAAATCAATGTGTCAGCTGCAGCTAGCTCATTACCCAAGCCACCACTGCATCTCAATGAGGCCACATAGGAATTTCTATTAGCCACCGAAAGCTTGATCTCTCTTCGTCTTTATCTCTTTTCCTTTCCCGTCTTCTAGCTCGAGCCCCTATATGATTTTCACTTTGTCCCCTATTCCCTCTCCTCAGTCAATCAGTCACTCTTCCTTCTGTTCCTTCCTCCCTTGTTTTTGTTGTTGCCTAATACGTCTCCTTCTTTTCTGCAACCCCCCACCCTCCTTTCTTCAGGGGAACATGAGGAGGGATGGCTCGGCTGTTGCATCATGTGTTTCTACCATAACAGTGTGTGTGTGTGTGTATGTGAGTGAGAGAGGGAGTTTGTGAGAAAATGTACAATTCAAGACAGGAAACAAAAGGAGAAAGTTTAACTATAAGGCAGGGAAAGCTGGGCACAGACCCTGCCTGAACACTGTTCAGCTTGTCTGTAATTATCAGATAATCTTGCATGTTTATACGTGTGTATCTGTGTGCGTCTAAGCATGAGCAGTGCACACGTGTGCTCCAGTGAGTAACATCCCACTGCTGAATGGAAATGAAAGCGGTTCTGGAGAAAAGCCAATGACCAGATTGTCTGCTTTCTCAGAGACGGGGCTCACGTCACAGGGCTTGGAATCTTGCCTTGTACAAAAAGTGCACACGCACGCACACACACACACAAACACACACACACACACACACACACGCACAACATTACAAAACGACCAAGAATCCATATCACCTGGCTTTTTTATTGAACAACGACTGACATAAGAGAGAGAGATGTCTAACAAAGCCCACAGAAAACTGCCTGAATGGCAAAAAAGAGATACAATAAAAAAAGGGAAGAGGAAAGGGAGGCTGAAAAGTATGTTGACTGAAGAAAAAACAGCAACATTTTATAGACGAGTGAATTGAAAAGACAGAGGGAAAGATTGAAAGAGGGAGAGAGAGAGAGAGAGAGAGAGAGAGAGAGAGAGAGAGAGAGAGAGAGAGAGAGAGACGTCAGAGTGCCAGGTCTATGTATACCACCAGCAGGGAAACAGAGAGCAGAGAGACATCTGTTCAACACGACTTCAGGGGGCTTTTACTCTGATGTCAGCCTGTCACCACATACAGGACTGCAGGAGTAGATACACGCTGAGAGCCGCTGAGAGTAGACACACACACAAACACACACACACACACACACACACACACACACACACACACACACACACACACACTCACACACACACACACACTTCCCTTTTTGCTTTTCATCTCACCCTCCTCCATGAAATTTTACAGCTAGAACCACCCTTCAAAAAGTAGCAGGACTAGGAGACCTGCTTCATCCTCTCAGCTTCTCATTTCATCTTTAGAAAGCTTTTCAATTCTGTTTGTAATAATAAGCTTTTGATGTGTGCTTTCAGTGCTTTATGCCATATAAGTTTAAAAAAAAAACTTTTATCCCTAATCCCTAACAAACACTGGTTCCTGATGTTATCACTCTTTTTTCACTCACTTTTCTGGTTTTCTATATATATATATATATTTCTATATATATATATATATATATATATATATATATACACTACACCACCGTGTAGCCCCGTATATATATATATATATATATATATATATATATATATATGAAGAGCTCTTTTCCAAAACGAGATAAAAGCCAAATTTAAAAAAAAATGAGTTTCTCATGCCACTTTGCTGTATACAGAACCTTTCCACTGCTTCATCAATGTTTCATGCCAAATCTCTATATTTCCTTGTTTAAAATGGTCTCAAGATGCAGTTCCTTTCCAAAACGCGACCAGCGCCAAAGCTATTTTTAGCCTAAATGTGATGCGTCCTCTCGACCAATCAGAATTCAGTGAGCGTTCTATGCAATCCAACATGGCGGCGCTCTGAAGCGGGAGAGTTTTTTGTTTCGTCCGTCCGTTCAACATGTTCAGACTGAGCCATAAAAACCATTTTGACAAGATACATTGAATATTAACCAAATGTGTGGGTCTGGGTAAAAAATGTAATTTTCCTGAAAACTATTAAAATGGATTTATAGCGTTTTGGAAAAGAGCTCCTCATATATATATATATATATATATATATATATATATATATATATATATATATATATATATATATATCACAGGTTCGCATCCCGACCTCGGCCTTTCTGTGCGGCGTTTGTATGTTCTCACGGTGTCTGCGTGGGTTTTCTCCGGGTACTCCGGTTTCCTCCCACAGTCCAAACGACCCCGACCCTGGGATAAGCGATTGAAGATGAATGATGATACATATATACATATATATATATATATGGGTTAGAAGGTGCCTGCTACACATACCAGTAGGTTCAGAAGGTTGTGGCAGACTTGGCTATAATGCAATCTCTGAACCCATCGGGGGTTCTGAGCATGCTTTATTAGTTTAGTATATATTGATTTTCAAGTGTAGTGCTGCAACTGTTAGATCTATCAACAGAAAATGAACCAGCAATTGAAAGTAGCAAAGGTGCAAAACAATTGTGGGTTCCGGGCGCAATTGTGTGAAGATTTAGCTTTTTCTGTCTTATATCACTATGAATAGAAATATTTTTAGGTTTTGGAGAGTTGCTAGACTTGAAAAAATAATCATCAAATTAATCGATAATGAAAATAAACTCAGCTTCATCCCTAATCTGGAGTGACATTGCCATGCAGTGTGGCAGCGGACATAAGCACACATACAGTAGGATTTTAGCCACTACTGTATTTCTCTGTTTTACAATGTACCTTGTGTTCCGATTTTATCATATACCTGTCCTCTGCTTCTTTTCCCTGCTGCTTTGACATTTGAATTTTCACTCCGGGGATTAATAAAGGTTCATCTTATCTTATCTTGTCTTATCTTATCTTAATATTCAATTTAAGAAGCACCAAGAAAGATAAACCTCTGTATAAATTTAAAAAAGAGCTTTTTGTTGAACTATAGCATGAATCAATAAACTCTGCGTTGTCTTCATTAGTTGCTTGGCGTTTTCAAAATGCCACCGGCCATTACGTGACACCTGAATGCAGCCCTACAGCAGCAGTGAACTTTAAGAGACCTCTTGTGTTGTCTTTTTCATCTCGAAGGCCATGGGCGAAAATACTGCAGTCATTAAAATGATAATGATACAGTCCGAGCGACTGATGATGTATTGATCACACACACACACACACGCAGGTAGGACTGTGTGTGTGTGTGCCTGCTGTATATATAATGCGTGTTTGTATGTATTGTCAATAATACAAGAGCTCTTTACCACCAGACATAAGGATGCGAGGATAGCTCAAACACAGTCAATTTGTACCATTAAGTGATCAAATCACACACACAGAGACTGTATCAACGCCCAGTGTCAGTGCGGAGAGTGCTGAGACATTAGTCATGTTTTCAGGGCTGATGATGGCTTTTATATATCATGGTAATGCTCATGAAGCTGTCAAAGGAGCCTTGCAGACATAGTAGGTATCCCTGACGTGCTTATTACATGTTGTACATCACTGGACTGGGACGTGTGTCCTAGCATAATGGCTAGGAATGAGTCTGTCACAATGGCATGATACATGTTGCGCTTCTGTAATGGATGTTCGCGAGGCAGGTTTGGACACGCTACGTCACTTAACAATCAATGACAGACACACAGATTTCACTGAAGACCTCTCAAACCTTTTCACTTATTCTTCAAATGAAAGGGCCGCCTTTCAGCAGCTTTCAGCTCATGATGGGGGAAAAACTGAAGTTTAAGTGAAACAAGTTCTGCATTCCTAGGCTTGTCCTTCACAGGCCTATCTCATTTTGAAGAGATGCACTCTCCATGCATGTCTGAGTGGCAACTGCCAATCAAGATGTCAGGAGGGCTGATGGACAGTGCTCTCAGCCACTGATGACAGATGGAGAGGCCTGAAAGGGGCAGGTTGGGTTCATGTCAAGGGCTTTGCTAGCAAGGGGTTGCTATGGCGTTGCTACGGAGACAAGGCGGAGGGAGAAGTGGTTTAGGATGGACGCTGATGGGTGGTCCATGGGGTTGGAACTCCATACTTTTAAGGGTGACAGTCCACATTATGTCGGTACTACCAAGTATTGATTCACATTAAATCAGTCAGTGCCAAATCTCGGTAGCTGAGAGCGTGTAAGGGAAAGCTTCTCTGTCCTCTCTTCTGCATATTTCACAGAGAGCAGGGCAGCTCCGACATACACTTGTAAGTGACGGGAGGGGTTTTATTTTGTGTGGTGTGTAAAATGCCTTACATAAATAGAATAAATAGGTTAGTAATTGTTTTTAAATACTGAAATTACATTTTTGTTTACACACTCTATTACACAGAGAATAAAGTACCAAAAAAAAGGTATTCCAGGTACTGACATCAGTATCGAATCAAATGTGAATGGTACCCAGACCTACTGGTCCACACAAGAAGGTAAAGTAAATGTGTGTACTTGTGTTTACTTAAGCAAGCTTTCTAGTATTTGCATAAATGCAAAGATGACACATCATTTCTATCCTCCATGTGGGATTCCCTGGCCTCTGCACCGCTGCAATAATGAGAAATACACAGCAATCAGAGCTTAAGATTCAACCGCTGTATGTGAAGAGTTCAGGTCAAACACACACACACACACACACACACACTCACACACACACACACACACACACGCGCACACACACACGCACACGCACACCCTGCCTGAAGCTGATGACGCAAATAGCCTTATAACTGTGGCTTCGTGCAGCGCTCGAGTGCAGATAGGGAGGGACAGGAAGAAAAGGGGGAGAGAGAACAGAGAGAGAAGAGGAAAGAGAGTGAAGATTAAAGTCTGAGTTGTAGCTGCATCTGTAAGTGGAATGTCCTGCAAGCATACAATTTATACAAACATATTGGTCCAGGACATCGGGGGAAAAGGGAGATTACCACTAATCTGCATGAGCATTATCTGTGACTCTATAAAGTGCTGAGTCTCCTAGTCTCAGACAGATAGACCACACTGAGTAAACTAATGCGAAAGAGAAGAAGAAAGAGGACAGTCGTGCAGAGGAGATGAGGTGTTGGGTACCAGTACCAGCTCCAGCCAGTTGGGGGCTCCCTTTTACCTGCACTTTTGCCTCATCCACTCTATTTTCTCTCCCTTTTTTTTATTCCCACTATCTTCCCGACTCTCCTCATATCTCTGCCAGAAAGATCCTTTACATTTGCCTTGTAACTTTGTTTGTATTTGATGCCTTTCAACTACTCTCTCTCTCTCTCTCTCTCTCTCTCTCTCTCTCTCTCTCTCTCTCTGTGTGAATGGAGGACGGAGTGCTGGGAGCGTGGTGAGTGCTGAGAGCGTGGTGCGTGCTGAACTTTTTCAGCGGTGTGAGTGAGTTTTTCTAACTTTATTCCTTCTTTTTGTTTGGTGTGTTTATGTGTTCACAGTTTGTCTTTAGTTAGAGGTGTTTTTTGTGGTGTTTGGTGGTTTGGTGGTGGTGTATTTTTGTTTGATAGAATGCCGGTGGTAGCTACGGCTGCCTCAGAGTTTGAACGGCTGACACGTAGTCATGCCGTCAAACTCATCCCGGCTGTGCAATGTTCTGTGGAGGAAGCTGGGCTTGCAGTGGGAGAAGTGGTGGGATATAGTAGCATTAAGTCTGCCTCCCGCATGAACGGAGCCATTGTTATCTTCCTGGATAGCACCGCTAAGGTTAGCGAAGTGGTGGAGAACGGTGTAGTGTTACACGACACCTTCACTCCCGTTCTCCCCCTCGTTAGTCCGGCCACGAAGATAACAATCTCCAATGCTCCGCCGTTCATTAAGAATGAAGTGCTGGCTAAAGAGTTGTCTCGCTATGGCCAGCTCGTCTCCCCGATAAAAATGGTGTCTTTGGGCTGCAAGTCACCGCAGCTGAAGCATGTCGTGTGTCACCGGAGACAGGTGTACATGATCCTCAAAGACACGACAAGTGATCTCAACCTGAGCTTTTCTTTTAAAGTGGAGGGTTTTAACTACATGGTCTTCGCTTCGTCGGAGACCATGAAATGTTTTGGTTGCGGAGCGGAGGGGCATTTAGTCCGCTCTTGCCCGGCTGGAGGGGCGGGGCGGCGGCCTGCGGCTGCCGCTGCGGGAGCGGAGCGCCGGCCGGCACCCGGGGCTGCCGCGCCGAGTGCTCCGCCGTCTGAGACGGCGGCGCCGGCCGCGGTGGCTACCGGGGAGCCGGGGGGCGCTCCGCTGCCCGCGGCGGCAGCGGAGGCTGCCCCGACGCCCGCGGAGGCTGCTGAGCCTTCGGGGGTCGAGGTGGACTCCATGAGCGCTGATCTTGCTTCAAATGAAAAGTCCGAAAGTGAAAAACAAACAACAAGTGAAGAAAACAAACAAACTGATAGTTGTATTGAAAACAGTGATAATGACACAACAGTTATGGAATTTAATGATGAGGAAATGTCTGATGAGGAGATTTTTAAAATCTCACAAAAAAGAAAAAGTCTTGAGTGTGTAGCCTCTGCATCAAAGAACAGGAGAGTGGGGAAGGAGGTGAAGGCTGCAGCAGAGGCAGAGAGTGACTTCTGCCTCACTCAGGAGGAGGAGCACACTCACCTTTACACTCCTGACAATATAAAAAAGTTTTTAGAGATTACAAAAGGTGCCAGACTTCCTGCAGTGGAGGATCACTTCGATGACCTGAGACTGTTCATTCAGTCAGCTCGGCCTCTCACCAGGAAGTCTGGAAAGTCGGAAGAAGTGCTCACAGACAAGGAAATCTATCGTTTAAGAAAATTATTAGTCAGAGTGAAAGCAAAAATCATTGATGATGAAGATGATTTTTAAACATAGGTGCTTTTACTTGACGTTTTTTATCACAGTTTTGTTCTTTTTAAGCTTTTCTCCACCAATGTGTGATTTTAACATCAGCATTTTAAACCTGAACGGAGCCAGGGCTGATTTTAAAAGAGCTGCTCTTTTTAAACTGATGGAGATGAGGAGAATTGATGTGATGCTTGTACAGGAAACCCACAGCACAGCAGATAACGAGAGTGACTGGAGGATGGCTTTTAATGGGGAGGTGATTTTAAGTCATAAGTCCAGTCTTAGTGGAGGGGTGGGGATTTTATTTGCCAGAAGTTTTTTACCTGTTTCGTGTGTGACTGAGGAAATCATCCCAGGTGTTTTATTAAAGGTCACTGCTGTTTTTGATAGTGTGAAGCTTGTGTTTTTAAATGTCTACGCGCCCACCAGTGGGGTGGATAGGGTGGCATTTTTAAACATTTTAAGCGATACTGTTAGAGCTGGTGGTAGTGATGATTTTATGTTTTTAGGGGGGGATTTTAATTGTACGGTTAATCCAACCTTAGACAGGAATCATCCGGAACCACACCCTGCTTCATCCCACAGGTTCAGACAGCTGATAGAAGAGCACGAGCTGTCTGACCTGTGGAGGGTTTTTAACAGTAATCACAGACAGTATACCTGGAGTCACACAAGGGGAAACCTTTTATCTCTGGCCAGACTGGACCGCCTCTATTGTTTTAAACACCATTTTAATATTTTTAAAAGGTGTTTTATTCAGCCTGTGGGTTTTACTGATCACTGTCTTGTCTCCTGCTCTGTTCTTATTAAAAATGTTCGTTTAAAAAGCGCCTATTGGCATTTTAACACGAACCTTTTAAAAGACCAGGCTTTTAGAACTGCTTTTAAGTTGTTCTGGTTTTCCCACAGAGAGAGCAGGCCTGCCTTCGCTAACATACAACAGTGGTGGGACTTTGGGAAAACCCAAATCAAACAACTTTGCCAGCAGTTCACTCGCAATGTCACGAGAGATTTAACCCGGTCAATGAAGGATCTAGAGAGACAGGTCGGAGAACTGCAGTCTTTAGCAGCTTCTACAGGAGATCGAGGGCATTTAGACTCCCTCAAGTTAAAAAAATCGGCCATAGCCAACCTGCTGGGTGTCTCAGCACAGGGAGCTCTGGTCAGGTCTCGCTTCATGAACATCTCACAGATGGACGCGCCCTCCCAGTTTTTCTTTGGGCTGGAGCAAAAAAACGGACAAAGGAAGACCATTCATTCTTTACGCACGGGTGGCAGCTCTGAAGTCTCAGACTCTTCTGAGATCAGGAAGTTTGCTGCCGGTTTCTACAGAGACCTCTTTAAGAGTGAGTGGACAAATAATCCAGATGTGCACAGCAGCTTCCTCAGTGGTCTCCCTCAGGTCAGTGCTGACACAAACTCCCAGCTGGCAGCAGAGATGACTCTGCAGGAGCTCCTCACTGCGCTGACCAGCTTACAAAATGGCAGAGCTCCGGGGATGGACGGCCTTCCTGTTGACTTTTATAAGTCTTTTTGGTCCATTATAGGACAGGACCTGCTGGAGGTTATAAACAAAAGTCTCCTGACTGGAAGACTCCCTCTGAGCTGCAGGAGGGCCGTCATCACCCTACTGCCGAAGAAGGGAGACCTACAGGACCTGAAAAACTGGAGGCCGGTCTCGCTGCTGTGCACGGATTATAAAATCCTGTCCAAAGCTCTGGCCCTGAGACTGAGGGAGGTGATGGCGTCCGTCATCCACCCTGACCAGACTTACTGTGTGCCAAGCAGGCTCATAAGTGATAATGTCACTTTAATTCGGGATGTTTTGGACCTCTCCAGTTCATTGGCTGTAGAAACTGGTCTTATTTCCATAGACCAGGAAAAGGCTTTTGACCGGGTTGAACACCAGTATTTATGGCAGACTCTGGCTGCTTTTGGGTTCAACCAAGGCTTTATAGCCATGATCCGGGTTCTCTATAATGACATTGCGAGTGTCCTGAAGATAAATGGCGGGTTGAGTGCTCCGTTTGGCGTCCAGAGAGGGGTGAGGCAGGGCTGCTCTCTCTCTGGGATGTTGTACTCTCTGGCCATCGAGCCTCTGCTCCATAAACTTAGGAATAATTTAAACGGTGTGTGTTTCCCCCAGTGTGATGTGTCTTTTAAACTGTCTGTTTATGCTGATGACCTTATTGTGTTGGTCAATACACAAAGAGACATTGATGTTTTAACTGATACTGTGAATGATTTTGGTTTTATTTCTTCTGCAAAGGTGAACTGGGGGAAGAGCGAGGCTCTGATGGTTGGGGAGGAGCTGGGGGGTCGGCTCAGGCTGCCCGGGGGCCTACACTGGAAAAGAGGAGGACTCAAGTATCTTGGGGTCTTTCTGGGAGACGAGACCCATAAAAAGAAAAACTGGGAGAACGTTGTCATGAAGGTGAAGGGGCGCCTCAACAAGTGGAAATGGCTTTTACCAAAAATGTCATACAGAGGTCGCACCCTGATCCTGAACAACCTGGTCTCGTCTGCCCTGTGGCACCGGCTGTCCTGTGTCGATCCCCCAGTTTCTCTCCTGGCAGAGGTACAACGGGTTTTAGTTGATTTCTTTTGGGACAGGATGCACTGGGTCCCACAGAGTGTCCTCTTCCTTCCAAAAGAGGAGGGTGGCCAGGGCCTGGTCCATCTGGCCAGCAGAGGCGCTGCCTTCAGACTACAGTTCATACAAAGGTTACTGACTGGGCCAGAGGATACTCTGTGGAGACCTTTATCCCGGTGCATCCTGAGACATTTTAACAGCCTGGGTCTTGATTTTAATTTGTTTTTAATGAATGATGGAAAGGTCCTTTCACCATCTCTTCCTGGTTTTTATAAAAGTGTTTTTAGTGTTTGGAACCTGCTTAAAAAAGAGAGGCAGCAGCAGGGGGACTCCCTTCATTGGCTACTGCAGGAGCCCGTCCTGTATGGGGCGGTGCTGGACCACCCAAGCTGGGCAGGACCCTCCCTGACCAGGCTGCTGCAGACTGCAGGCGTCTCCACGTTGGGTCAGGTGGTGGAGCTAGCTGGGCCCCAGCTGGAGGACCCTACTGGGCTGGCTGTTAAGCTGGGCCTGAGATCCACCAGGGTAATACAAAAAGTTCTTGACCACTGGAGAAACAAACTGACCAGTCAAGACACCCTGCTTTTAAAAAATATCACACACAGATCCCCCCCCCCCAGCATGGAGGACCCTTTTCCTGCCACCTTTCTGGCTTTGGACTTAAAAGACTGCTCTGGGCCTCTGTTGCAGGCAGCACACCCGGTTTCCCTGGAGGGAGCACCGGGAAAAACTCTTTATAAACTATTGGTGAAGACACTTAACAGGAATAAACTGGATGGACGAACAGACACTCCTTGGAGGACTTTTTTAGAGCTGGACCTGGGATCCAGGCCTCAGTGGAGGTCTCTCTATAAGCCTCCACTGTGCAAAAAACATGGAGACTTACAGTGGAGGCTGCTCCATGGCATCATAGCGGTAAATGCCTTTGTGTCCATGATAAATGATGCTGTGGAGGACAAATGCCCGTTCTGTGGCTTAAGAGAGACAATTTTCCACTGTTTTTATGAGTGTCACCGTCTGTCAGCACTGTTTCTGTTTTTACAAATTGTTTTTACCAGTTTTAAAGAGAGTTTTAGTAAGCAGGTTTTTATTTGTGGTTTTAAATACACTCGCCAGCAAAAACACAAGAGCCAGCTTTTAAACTTTGTTTTAGGGCAGGCTAAGATGGCAGTGTATGTGACCAGGAAGAGAATGGTGGAGGAAAACCTGCAGGTGGAGTCGGTCCCTGTTTGTGTGAACATGATTAAAGCCAGACTGCTGGTGGATTTTAGTTTTTATAAAACCGCAGGGGACCTAGACTCTTTTAAAGATATATGGTGTTTCCAAAATGTGTTGTGTTCAGTCACAGCTGGAGAACTATTGTTTGCAGATTTCCTCATTTAAATGTTTTATTTATTTATTTATTTATTTATCAAGGTTGCATTTTAATTTTTTAACTTGTACATTGTTTACAGTTAAAAAATGAATGCCAAATAAAGTAGATTTTTAAAAATCAAAAAATCTCTCTCTCTCTCTCTCTCTCTCTCTCTCTCTCTCTCTCTCTCTCTCTCTCTCTCTCTCTCTCTCTCTCTCTCTCACTCTCTCTCTCTCTCTCTTTGTTTTTCCTCTCTCTCTGCCTTTCATTCCTATTGCTTTCAATCTCACCCCCATTCTGTCTTTCTCTCTTTATGCTCTCTTTTTGCAGCACTGCAATTCTGTCCAGGCACTGTGATTTTAGTGCAGAAACACACAGAAAAGAGGAATACCGTAACAAAAACAAGACAGTCAGAGAGAAAATGGATACGAGACTGGAGATGTAGCAATAAGCAGAAAGAAAGAGGGTATAATAAAATACTATTAATAGTTATATTAAAGAGAAAAGAGGGGACATGTTTTCTCTGGATGGAATGGATGAACAGTTTGCTGATCAAATAGCACACACATGTTCTTCGGAAACAATCTGTAGAGTCACAGGGATGTTGACACTCATGAGAAGACAGCTCTATTGTTGGTAAAAGAGGAGCGAGGTGGGCGGGGCAGAAGAGGAGGATGAGGATGAAGAGAAGGTGAGTGAAAAGAACGGCTGATGGAGAGATGGTTGGACAGAGAGAGCAAGGAAGATGGAGGTGAGGAGGAATGCAGTACATGGATGGTGCCCCTGTGGATTAGAGGACAACGGCGTAGTGAAAACATCACCACCGACCCCCTCCACCCCCCTCCACCTTCTCCCGTCTGTAATGTCAGTGATTTCACATACTATCACCTCAGTGCAGAGCCTCGCTCCACTCCATCACACACACACACACACACACACACACACACACACACACACACACACACACACACACACACACACACACACACACAAACACACACACACACACACACACACACACACACACACACACACACACACACATACACACAACAGCTATAGCCTTAGCCAATGAAGGGGAACAATGGGAGAGAAGATGGCACAGAAGAAGAGAGCAGCGAAACAAACCTGATTGGAGCAGCAATAAGATGGGAATGAGAATAATGATGTAGAAAAAAATAACGATGAGAGAAGAGAAAGGAAAGATGCTAATA
The DNA here is from genome assembly GCF_963691815.1 of Echiichthys vipera. Classification (NCBI taxonomy): domain Eukaryota; kingdom Metazoa; phylum Chordata; class Actinopteri; order Perciformes; family Trachinidae; genus Echiichthys; species Echiichthys vipera. Next base: position 22,763,952 of record NC_139832.1, read on the forward strand.
AGAGTAATGAGAAATGAAATGGAGAGAAAGGAAAGAAAGATTCATACAGTAGACTAGGTTGAGAAAAGTGGAGTTGCTGCATTGATACTTTTATCCATCATAGCTCTGTCTATCAATAGACCATCTAAGTACCATGGCAACCACACTAGATGCCCTGTTGACCTATCAAATGCATGAATAGGCGAAAAAAAGGGTGTTCTATGGGCCAAATAATGGGAGAGATAAGTGTTGCAAGATAGGGAATGGCCTTGGCGGAGGTCTGCTCTCTCTGAGGGCCGTTTTAGATATCAGTGTTACTATTTCCCTCCAATCCTGTGATCGAACCTTTATTTATACAGGGAAGGCCATTGAGAGCAAGCTCTCATTTTCAAGGACTCTGATTACAGTAAAAACAACACAAGCACACAAAAGTTAGTTACAGTAAATTATACAACCAACAGACTAAGGACATCAACATAAGAGACAACAATTCAAAGAAAACACATGTATTCACACTGCTGCATGTCAGACAGAAGATACCTTAAGCGATAAAAACGGATAAGCTTGTCTAATTTTAATCGCTTCTGAGTACACTCTCTTACACCCAGAAAACCAGTTGCACTTCAAAACATCAATCGTACATTGGATTTAAACCCTTCTTTTCCATAAAGAAGAGTAATTCCTTGTTTCATCTTATTATCATGGCCAGACATATATCTATAAAGACACTACTCAGCACAAATATCTGAGTACAACCTGGATTGTCAGCCTTGCTTTATTTAAAAAAAGAAAGAAAAATAGAAAGAAAAATGCATTGCCAGCATGGTGATTGTATCCTTTACACCTTAACTAGTGCTGGTGAGTTTTGTACATAGATTTGCCCAGCGGTTCTTTCACAAGCTTGCTACAGATTTCTTGCTGCCTTTGTCCTTGGATAGAAAAAAACATACTTAAGTCATCTTAACTCCATAACCCAAAAAGATTGCTTTATTGTAATGCTGTTGAAATTCAAAAGTGTACTCATGGCAACGCTGTTCTTGAGTTTCACAAAAGTAAGCCATAGGTGAAATCATTTTAACAAATGAAAGTAAGAACATCTCAAGGTCTTATGGTTTGGTTCAGCATCCTTTTAGCAGAAACCTTTCAATGAGCGGTCTTCTATTAATAGCAGCCTGTGTCTTACCTGGTAGATGGGTAAATGGAGGACATTAAGATGAGGTGTTGGGGTTCCATCCGGCGAGGAGAGGCAGGAAAAAGAGGAAAAAAAGAGAAAGAAAGTTAGTGACAAGACACCACACGATTAACAGACCAACATTTCTTTATCCTCATAATTATGACCGAGCAGATCCCATCAAATCACAAATGACAACAGTGAGTGATTAAGAAGGCATACATGTCAGCCTCAAGAAGTGAGTAAACTGGATTTAGGGTGGATTTGCACTGTATTACATCCCTGCCAATCAATGGATGGAGTATGCTGGAGCACTCATCCACTCTCAATGCGTCCTCCTCTTTATCTCTCTCCGATCCCAGGTCTGACAGTCCCTCATCTCCTACAAAGCACCCCTCTTCTAAACACACACACACACACACACACACACACACACACACACACACACACACACACACACACACACACACACACACACACACACACACACACACACACACACACACAGCCACACACACACACAGACAGACACACACACACACACACACACACACACACACACAAACACACATACACACACACACACACACACACACACACACACACACACTTCCAAAATAAAAACCCGGCTGTTTACAAAGCCAGAGAATCCCGAACGGAATCACATTTTGCCTTTCAAAGGATGTTTGAAGTTCCTGCACAGATGTTGCTGTCTTCTCTTTTTATATATATATATATATATCATGTAAGATTTTCCCCTTGCTCTTTCCCCCCAACTCGTTCAGCACAGTGTGACACTTTTTCACTATCCCTCAACCTTTCCCCATCCCTCCACCCCTGTCCCAATGATCACACGGAGAAAGTTTTATCCAACGGAGAGGCATCTCTTGAAAAGTCTTTGGGGTCTCTGCACACATACACACACACACATACACATACACACACACACACACATACACACACAATAGATTAACACTCCTAGTATAATAAAACCGATATATTATTCTTCACTGATACAGATTCCAATACCTGATACTAAGTACAGGTCCAATACTAGTACATTTAAAGAACAATATATATATATTTATAGCTGGGAGGAGGCCTCAGGCAAGACCCAGGACTAGGTGGAGAGATTATATCTCCACGCTGGCCTGGGAACGCCTTGGAGATCCCCCTGTTAGAGCTGGTTAATGTGGCCCGGGAAAGGGAAGTTTGGGGTCCCCTGCTAAAGCTGCTGCCCCCGCGACCCGACCCCGGATAAGCGGATGAAGATGATATGAGATGAGATGAGATATATATTATATATTTGGTTCAGGTTATACATACAGAGAATGAATGCCATAGAACTTATTTTATTCTCTTGTTTGACAGTCATCATAATGGAAAAAGAACACAAATAAACTACCTAAAAATAGCTTATTCAGTGCTAGATTACGTGGTATTGCATTATGTACTTGCCCGATACCAATACTGACATTTTAGGCTGTATCTGAGAAATGTCCAATACTGGTATCCATATCGGCACAACTCTTGTGACAGGTGAAAAATAAATACATCCCCTTCCTAGACAAGTATGACTTTGCACAAAACATAAACACACCTCTGTTATGATTCTTCCCTTCACTTCACTTTCTCCTTAACTCATTCTGAGATGGATCATCCACAGGGACCAAGGAGTCTTCCCTTCTGTTTCCCCGAAACAGAAAATCTAATACTTAAAAATTCCTTCATGGATCCTGCTTTTTTTAATGTATGCATGCTGGGGTTGTGATCGTTTCGGCCATCATTTCCAGCAGTTATGATATATGTCTTGAGAGTGTTTCTCCTGGAGGGCAGTCCTTTTACTGTTCACCACTGTGTACTCTTCTGAATCTTACTCTTCGACTCTACGTCAAAGGCTTACAGACTTCAATACTCCAAAGCTCAGAGACGTGTCTAAGCCTCCTTCAATAAGCAAAAAGTCAGACACTACTGGACCTCATCTTTGACCATGCAGGGAACAACTAGGAGCACTGGTTTTAATGGCGTGAGAGTCTGGAGTAACTTTGAGTCCAGAAAATAATATATTATAATATTTTATAGGATGAGCAACTCACTGATCTGAAGAGGAATTGTAATGAGACACATTTTGAAGTCATCTTACATTTAACAGGAAACCAGCCCTGGGGTAGTATGGAAACACTGTGGAGTCTAAATGCATAGTAGAAATCGCGCAGCAGAAATTTTTTTAACCAATTATAATGGGGCCAAAGCTTCTACAATTATTCTTTACGATGGGGTCCAGCCATGTCCACCTTAATCAACACTCTAAAATGATATACATTTCCCTCTCCTATAAAGCCTATTTCATATGGAGGCACTAAAAGTCAGACTATGGGGCAGCAAGGGCGATTGTGTCAGAAGGTTTACGACCAAAACAACTATCGGCCTCTCGAGCTGTCACGCTCCGGACTGTAGTACAATGTCGGTCCGATCATAGGTTAACAGTGTAGTGTCACACCGTTAAATGCAATTGGATTTTTACGACCTCTCCTATCTGTCCCCAAGGGCAGGCTGGAGAGGGGCTGTGAGAGAAGAAACAGAAGGGAGATGAGTGAGAGACACAGCATGTAGAGAAGGGAAGTGATGGAGAGAAATGTGCAGGGAAGATGATTAGCAATAGGATGAGTGGAAGCAGCAGTGGGGAAAAAGAGGGAGGCAGAAAATAAAAAAGGCCTACCCAGCAGAGAGAAAAGAGAATCATTCACCCCCCCACATCGACGAGAACGATGTGTGTTATGATTCTGACGAAGTAAAATGAGGTCAGCTTTGATTATGCCTCTCTCTTCTATTAAAATGGAGCTCTGCATCACACACATATAATATTCTTTGGAGCAATGCAGGAACGCAGGCCGTTGTACAGCGCAGAGAAGAACAAAGGCTGCTGTTAGAAGCTTCCTACAGGAGCTAATTGCAATATTAGTGGTCCTGGCCAGGGGAAGAACAGGAGAACAACACTACTACTAATTAAAAGAAGAGAAGCATTCTCTGATTGAACAGCGGGAGAGAGAAAGAAGACGAAAGAGATAGAAGTGAAGAAAACAAAAGAGGGTGGAAGGAATGGACTCAAAAGACACACAGAGGGACACAGGGGAGCAGTGGGTGGAATGTTAACAGTGTCTGTGCTGTATGTGAGCGTGTGAGTTGCAGGGAGTGTAGTTACATGCAGGCTACGTGTGTGCGTGTGTGTGTGTGCGTGTGTGTGTGTGTGTGCGTGCGTGCGTGCGTGCGTGCGTGCGTGCGTGTGTGTGTGTGTGTGTGTGCGTGCGCGCGTGCATGCGTGCATGCGTGCGTGCATGCGTGCCTGTGTGTGTCCATGTTCGTGTTAGAGTATAATCTAAATGAGTCTTGTATCTTTAGAGATTAATCCAACCCTGGCTTCAGACGTCACACTCTAATCCATCAGGGGTGAAACAAGCGGCACTCTGCGACTGGTTCCTAATAGCAAACCATCACTTCTTTTTGGATCTGATTAATATATACATAGTGAAATCAGGAAGGATAACATTATGGGGCATACGCCATAAGCAACCATGATTTACAGTGACCTTAAACAGCGTGGTGTGTTGCTTTTATAAACAGACAGAAGACCACTATTGTGTTAAAGATGCAGGTGTTCAATCAATATCAATCTAATCCACAATAATTGCAGTCTTTAAGTCATAACAACATAAATGACGATAATCATTTAGGTTTAATCATTCAAAGTGGATTTATTTCTCCAGGGAAGGTGGGGTCAGGGGTTAGTGATTTTAATACAATGTCATTTTCAACCCCCCACCCCAGTTATAATTATAGCCACGCTCTGTCATTCCTGTCTAACTGGTCCTCCTGTAGTTTAAATCCTACCTGTAGCTATGTCTTCTTATTCTTAAGAGGGTCTATTAGTTTTTTTCTGCAGGAAGAACTCAGGGGTTGAGCCAAAATAATTGATTTATGAGCTTGAAGCATTGCCCTGGAGGAAATATGTACAATGTATTGAATTAAGGTAATATGAATTTAAAACTGCTCCACGTCTGAAATCAGGCATGGCGCCTAACATCTATAAGCCCTGAGAGCTGTATTGCTTTCTTTATTTTAGTTTTCCTAATCAGCTCAGTGTGTGTTTGACTTTTGTGTGAAAATGGAAGAAGCCAGAAATGCCTCTACTAAGCCATCGGGAGAGCAAGACCTCATACAGTAAAGGCTCATCAAATGGGATGTCCTCTACAGGCAGATATTGGTATTCTCTTTTATATTGGCTCCAATAAAAAGGATGGAAAATTAGCTATTAGCAGTTTTTGTTGGCTTGTTTGTGTACTCATTGATGTGCAGACAGCTATCACAGGTTTACTTTGATATTGAACAAAACTTAAAAACGTGATGTTTCACAGTTAATTTCAGAAGCGCCTTTTTTCCTTGATTTCTGTGATCCTATTCAGGTAGAAATATGTGCGACACATGTTTGTTTAATGAAAGCGGTATTATTAGTAAGGTGTTGTGCCACCACAAGAAACAGCCTCAGAGCTCCTGAAGCAGATGTGGTAATCATTTCTAATTGTTTTGGAGCCTCCATACAACTCCTGAGAGTGATAAATGTGTTCTGTTTTTGTCTGATTATTTCCAATAGCATCACTTGCATTTGTGCTGTGGGAAATTCTTCCATTTACTCATGAATTAGGTAGCCTTACAAAGCAGTTTAGAATCATTGATTATGCTGATGAACAACTCTAATAAACACATCTTCTCATGAACAGGTGGCATTAATCAGGTTGAAGCGAACGATTTACGCCAACTCTGCAGTTACAAGAGTTTGGTGAATCCAAGTTGGGACACTTAGAAGCAGGCCTCACAAAAGCAGAAATAAGAGTGGTTCCGAATATAGACTGTGTAAAAACCTATTGAATTCCCCATAAAGTTTCATTGGGGGAGGTGACAGCGCTCCTGGCATTCAGTATAATTGTGTGTGTGTGTGTGTGTGTGTGTGTGTGTGTGTGTGTGTGTGTGTGTGTGTGTGTGTGTGTGTGTGTGTGTGTGTGTGTGCGTGCGTGCGTGTGATACAACAGCAACGCACACACCATAACAGAAATTAATGAAACCACAAGAGTGGAAAACAGCTCTAATTCTCCGTTTCCTCTCTCTACTCGCTCTTTCTCTTTCCAGTGGAACCACGTCCAGCCACCCATGAGACTGTAATGAAGCTCCTTCAGTCAAAGAAACTGTTGCGTGCTTGGATTCTGAAAGGATTGCTGCCTCTTTCTCTCGTTTTCCTCTCCTATTTCCCGTTTCCTCTTTCGTGTGTCCAGTGTTTTCCCTTTCCCCTCTTCTTCCCCTCTTCATGTCCTCGCTTCCTCTCTCCTCCAATCACCTTCAATCACCTCATTCCCTCGCTTGCTCTGACCACCTGATCGTCCTCCTGCCTCTGAGCTGCATAGCGTGCTGTGGTGTGTTGTCATGAGGGGAGGTCAGCAGCTGGCTCTGGTCTAGTCCATACAATCGGACTTGCTGTTCACACTGACCTGACCAGACCCCCTCACATGCACACAAGAGAGGACCAACCGGTGTAGATTATAAGTGTATTATAATGTAATAGTTAGGTACTACTCTTTTTCTACTGACATAGCGTAGAGTGGTCCAATGCTGTCGTCATTCTTAACACCAGTAGCATAAAGTTACATTTTGTGCCATTATGCATGTAAGTCAATATTATCTGAGTACACACAAAGACAACCTTTATAGATAATGCCTACACACTGTTCTAAAAATGAAGGGAATGTGGATAATTATAGTCTTTTGAAAATTCAACATCAATTTAATATCAAACTAGAGACTACTTTGCGATGGGATTACACCATCTGCAGCGCCAAATAAGGCCAGTGTGTTTGTGTGTGTGTGTGTGTGTGTGTGTGTGTGTGTGTGTGTGTGTGTGTGTGTGTGAGTTGATCATTTTGATCTTAACTACACACCTGTAACGTTTGACTGTATCTTGCAAGGTTGCTACACTGTCGTGGTGACAATATCTGTCCAAAGACAAAAAAAAAGCCATACGAACGCCTGCCAAAAAAACTCTAAACAACCTCTGTGGTAGTTCCCGCTACAGTCCATGTCTCTAGGACCACATTTTGTCATGAAGACACACACACACACACAGTGTCACATGTCATGGCTGGTAATAAATACAGATCTAAAGTCTAAGTACAAAAGAAAAAAAGAAAAATAATGTGCATTTCAAATTGAATTTCTCAAATTGGCTTTGCACTACAAGTAGAGGAGTAAATGTGTTGAGAGGTCTTACCAGATGCCTGCTGGTACATGAAAGACCAATAACAGCTTTATGTTTGTGCGTTAGCCTGTGCATGCGTGTCTCCAGCTCTACTGCTGTGCCACCTGAGATGAGGCACCTGATCTGAATCTTAAGCATCTGATTGGTTGAGAGTGGGGCTCAGGTGCATCCCACTGAACTGAGAAGAACACCGCAGGGACCCGGGATTCCCTGCTCTGCCAAACACACACACACACACACAAATGTAAGGTAGAAGCAGGTGCATACAGGAGCCTTATATATATAAATCAATTCCAGACAAAAATACACCTGCAGAAACAGCAACACACTCCCACTCAGCTTGTGTACCTTCTCCATTTGTATCACCATAGTACACACACACACACACACACACACACACACACACACACACACACACACACACACACACACACACACACACACACACACGCACACACACACACACACACACACACTAGCACACACACATACACACACACACTAAATGCAACCTCCACAGACTAGTCTCCATCCACCTCCAACATTAATTTTGTTTAATTTGAGCAAAATAGCCTGAGATGGCATTAATTGAGTAAATGATTAGTGTCAATAATTTGTTATTCAGTCAGTGATCAATCAAGAAAACAAAAATTGATTTGGTACCAACTTCTCACGTCAGGATTTATATTTTAATTTCTGTGTATTTGTGTTCTCATTGGACACTTAAGACATAACCTTAAGCCTTTTTATAGATTAAATGGTTAATCAATTAATGACAAATTAATATTGATAATCCATAATGACAACAATTGTTGCAGCTCTAAACAGCTCAGACCTCAGACTATTTTACATTTGGAACACCAGGTGAAAGATGGTTGAAAAACTGACCACTGACCTCTTTCTGCTGCTCCACTTATCATTTCAAACTCACTCTCATTCATTAAACTATTTTCAGCTGTCACTTGCATACAGAAGAGTGAAGGTCATATGGAAACAATTCACAGATGCACAACACACACAAGAAAACCCAGGGCAACCCTGTCTCCCTAATCATATCTCTATTACTTAATGCGCTACTGTCTAGGACAATATTCTATTTCTTTTTCAATTTTCACCCCTTTCTTCTATTTTGAGCTCATTTCCTCGAGCTCCAAAGTATTGACCTAGTCCAGCTTAACATTTTTAGACCCACCTCATATTCTCCTAAACTTCCTTCTTGCTGCTATCTGCATCTATCCCCCCTTTCCTTCAAGAAGAGAGGAAGTGTGCATGATTCTGTTTCACGGATAGCAAAATTTCTAAACGCACTAGATTCTCAAAACTCAGGCACCATATAATGCTCCCTGCTAAGATTCTGGGTAAATGCTTGATGGCCCTAATGCTGAATTGATTTGTAAAGGCAACATTATCTTCATTGTTTATTCTGTGTATACTTCACGCTATACGCTTTTCTTCTCCAAGATGAGTTTCTCTTGTTTTCTGTGAGCCGAGACGAGTTTTCCTCAAACATGATTAGAGGAGCTGACATCCAGATAACCTCGCAGAGGGGCAAATCTTTGGAAATGAAGCTTGCCTTTGAGATGAGCAGAAAATGCCAGCCTCTATTGAACTTCAACTATAGCTAATGCAACAGGCATTGCAGTGATTCAGTATGAAGTGGCTTGATCAGCCATGCACACTTCACACAGCAAGTAAAGATTTTTTTACTTATCCAGTGCAAAGTCTCTCAACCTAGGAAGAAAATAGAGGTACTTTCACACCGTGAAACAAAAACGATGCATATATAGAAGTGGCTGCTGTTGTATTATTTTGCTCCTTTTTCAAAAGATATGTCTTGCAATACATTTAGTTTACAACACAGGTATATTTGCAGAGATGCATTGCACAAGAATAGAGATGGATGAGTTTATAGATACCACTTGGAGAGGATAAAAAACAGTTTTGCTTTTAGCCAGCTTCTTCATCCACTACCACGAACATCTCTACTGTAATCTGGATTTACATCACAATGGCACAATGCCTGTACTTGAGTCACAGCCTTCCAGCTCAAAAGCTAAAATTAGGCTGCTATTTTCCCAGTTGTACAGTAGCTTGTGTGTGAATCTGAGTGTACATGTGTATGTGCATATGTGTGTATGCATGATGGAGTCCATTAGGACTATTAAGTGCTGGGCTAATTGGCAGTAATGAGTTCTTCTGCTGGGGGGGCTGGTGAAGGGAGCTATGGGGCTCATGTTTGGCAGCTTCTCCAAAGACCACTCCACTAAAGGGCTTCATTAACACTACTTTTCGGTGTCCCATAGAAAAGGGGTGACAATTTGTGTGTGTGGAAATGAGGGTGTATAGCTATTGCAAATTGTATTATAATCAATTACCATGGACGGCTGAAAATTGTTTTTTTGCACTTCTCTCCCCATTTCAACTTTTCTGTGCCGTGCGTAAGACTGAAGACGAGAACCATATCAGGGAGAGGAAAGATAACGCGGGGACCCAGGAGCTCATTTCACCTGTTTGCACACACGCACGCTCACACGCATGCGCACACACACACACACACACACACACACACACACACACACACACACACACACACACACACACACACACACACACACGCACATGCACACGCACACGCACACACACAGAGCAAACCATTTTAGTCAATCTCTCTAATTGACAAGGGCAGTCGTTTGTTTTTCAGGAGAAGTATCCACAATATTAGGCAAATGAGCAGGTAAGTAAAAAATGGAATATCAAGTTTTTTTAAATGAATAATGGAAGGGTGTTTTCAGTTGCAGGACACAAAGCATTTTTTTGCCAGTGATCCATTTTTATAAGTCTGATGTAATAGTTTGTTCTTCTTTGTTTATGACTTAAAAAAGGTGAAAATAACATTTTGGCAGGTGATATTTTTTTTCAGGATCGCTTTTCTATTCTTTCTGTTGTAAGAACATAACTTAAATGATCCTGAAAAAAGAAAATAATCTACCAAACGTTTTTTTAATCTGCTCTTCATTCATAAAACAAGAGAGAGAGAGATTGTTTTTTTTGATTCAGACTTAGAAAACCGATCACCAGAAAAACAAAAATCTCACTTGCCTCTCAGAGCTTCCATAAAGCTGAAAGGTGTTGAGGCAAAAGAGAAAGAGAGGTGAGAATACTCTATATTTGAACATTATTTCCAAATGAATGTTTATAGTTTATATATAGTAACTCTCTAGGGGCTTAGTTGCAAGGGTCCACGGAAGCAGTGACTCACACTAATGTAAATTACACCTACCAGCTCCCTTCCATCCACGCGCATACTGGATAACTCATGCTTTTTCAAGCTGGAAATTTCCCATTAATTCCACACAAACCCGCACACTCCAATAAATGATTTTCCCCCAGTAAGCATTATATTCATTACGTTTAGTTTGGGAATGGTCCTCCCCCCATAATCGATTGAATTGTGGATACAATGAACAGTGTTTTCTAATTTGACTTGAGTAAGTGGGTGACAAATAGTCCAGCCAGAAATCAATGAGGGGAATTATGTATACACAGAGGGGGGTAGAGGGGCGGGAAGAGAACCTGATGCAAATGACTGTATACACTGACACACTCTAAGCCGTGCAAACACAATGGAAACCAAATCAGTATCTCAACAAATCCTCTATTTAATCATGTGTACTCTGCATGAGTACAATCTAATAACACAGAGAATACAATCATATCCCTGTATACATTATTGATGTAATGTATAATATTGTACTGTGACACCCAGCTTCGCAACCTGCAGTACAACTGCTACAAAAGTGAAACATAGACAACACTATATCATTTCTAGTGTCATTGATTAAGGTCTGTGGATAAAGGTGAGTATGTCCAGTTGCGTTTTTATCAGCTTCTTTTAGCTTTACCTTTTTCTGTATCTCTCTTTCTCTGTCTCTCTCTAGCAATCATGTATCGCGTAACACTCCAATGGCCATTAGGGTTGCATAATTAGTTGCAAGTAACCATTTCCAGTATTCATTGTCACGTAAATTTGGCAATATTGAGATGATCATCCCATCTTCAGTTCCCTTGAGAGTGATGAAATTGTATATCTTTATAATAAGATACAGCACCATCCCTTCTTCGGAAAAGTTTTGATAAATAATGCAATACGTAAAATATGTTGTTTGTTTGGGTGCACAAAGAACTTTTCCAGTGTCATACATAATGATAGTAATTTTAATCTTGCAGCCCTAGTCTCGCCGGTCTGACACAAAATATAACTTAAGCATGGGAAAGCTTAGAATTGGAACTGTGTGACAATGGTGATGATAACAATAGAACTATTCAGTTAGACATAGAAGTATGACATAATAGCGCCCATGTGTATTTAACACACCAGACTCTACAAAGAGAAATTTAACGTAAACTGAGCTGTCTCATTGACTCTCTCTGTATGTGTATGTGTTAAGCCAGGGTGTTCATTTTGCACAGGGATGCTCCCAGTCTGATGGGCTGGTGGTGTGAGGTTATGGCTGCTTTCCAGAGGAGAAAGTGGTTGAAGTAAAGCGGGAATCAGAGGAATGTAGTCCAAACCCGCAATTCACAGAGCACAAACAACCTGCTGGAATTCATTAGAGGGGGCTACTTTTGGGACTGTCAAACATCTAGTTCATGCACACAAACACACACACACACCGGAATGAATAAAAATATGAGACGTTTATGGCAGAGAGGTGAAAAAGTGAATGCATACCGGTGCATACACACAAACTGGCAGATAAACTGTAGGTATTGCAATATGAGTGTATTTTTTTGGTGTGTGTTCCACTTTTCATGAACCAGTGTGATCTTCACAGGGGTTACTTATCTGCTCATCATTCTTAGATTGCCACCAACAGTCTTACCACCCCTACATACACATAGGGAGAGGCGGTCTTCCCCCTTGCTAATAGAGATATACAACTCTCTTTGCAGGCATTAACCCTCAGCTTGGGGCATTGCTCTTAGAGTAAACACTCACACACATCGCCAACACACACCTCTTTGAAGAGAAAGCAGAGCTCATGCTGTTCATGGATAGCACTGGAGGAGGGAAGCAGAGGGAGAAGACAGAAGAAGCTGTGGCTGAGCTAAGAAAAAGGTTTCTCTGTGCGTTAGCTTGGTTCCCATGATGGAATTCAACTATAATCCACATGCTCAATTGCTTGAAAGAAATTAAAAAAAAAAACACTTTCTGCTTTTTCTTTAATGAAAAATTCTACCATGGGATCTTGAAAGGATAATAAGCTATAGCAGAAAAAGAAAATCAATATAAAAGGGGAAATTGGCAGTGAAATAGCAATTATATATGTGATTCTCACATTATTTTTTATTTAATCAATATTTGTGTGCTTGTACATAAAAAAAAATTGGCCACTTGAGTCTCTATGGCCGAATGTTGGCGAAATTGGCTTTGTTTTTTAACTTCAGTGTTGACAACATAAACCAAGACCAGATAGGATGCCAGGTCCCATCTAGATTAATTAACCACTCAAAGCAATTCTTACCATTCTTGCATGTCTCACAGCGCTTCACTCGAAAGTCCCACCCTTTACCCTCTGCCTGACCTCTGACGCTTCCTCCTCCCCCGACACGTGCCATGAGAGAGAAATGCTGTGTTCCAGTGCCATGGAAAGTCAGAAGTTTCGGACCTCCAACTAGGCAAAGTTTACTGGAATGCCTGTCAAAAGCGGGACCTCCTACTAGCGAATGCGAGGGAGATTGACCTACCCCAAATCCGCTAGTTGGAGGTTCCACACTGACAGAGTTGTGACTACAGAGTGCTTATTCAGCACAAAGGACAAGACAAGCTGAGTGGATTGTTTATATTAAGCACTGGGAATGAACGAGCAGAGACTTTCAACCTGGAGCAGACTGAGGAGGACTTGTGGTACACAAGACTTTACACAAAGCCACTCGGACAGGTGAATACACCAAGATACTCACTGATGGATGCAATTCTTGCCAGAGGAAAATGTCAAATACCACTGCATTGCCAAGCACTGTAGCACTGTGTGTCAATATGTGCAACCTTTCATAAAATGAAAATACTTGAGTAAAAGCCTCCAAACTATACTTAAGGAAAGTATTCAAGTATTTTACCAGTTTTCTTTCTATCCCTGATTCTCAGGTATGAGTCGACATGTAAAATGATCACTGCAACATCTTTGACGTTAATAAAATACTGATACCTTTTTGATTCACTCCAAGGATGAAAATATCCATTACAGAAATTCTAAGGATTTTTGTCTCCATTTGTTTCCCTTTGTAAAGCTCCACATTGCATCTGCAACCCTACCGCCACCACTGCCACCAAAAGATAGAAAATAAAGTTATTGATTTTTCAATTCACTTTGCCATCAAACAATATAGTTACACTAAGGCTATAGAGTTACTGACAAGAAGCACAGAGCAGAAAGGTAAAATACCTTTTTTACACAGCTCCAATGTTGAGGTCGTGAAAACAGGTCTACACCTTCCGAGAAAACGTAGCACCTACAGTACTATAGTGTCTAAACAAATGGCAAGAGTGTATACGTGTGTGTGTGTGTAAGCGCGCACGCGTGCACGTGTGTACCTGATGTTGTGTGTGTGGACCAAAAACCATTTATCCTTCAACTTACTCTACTATATTTTTTAATTTTGCATTTTCTTATCACAAAAGACTTAAAGAACATGGAGCCATCAAGCAGATGTGATCCATACAGGCCCTGTTGATGTTGTGCAAACAACACAACAGTACCCCTCATTATTCACAGTATGCACAATACTGACACCTTGATGACAAATTACAGATTCATTTTTTTTCTGTTGTTTTTTTTCTTCGTTTTTCTTGTTCTCTCTATGTTACATTTGAAGCGAAGACTGAAACTGGAGACACTAATGATCTGTGATGTGTGTAGGAACCCCTGTGGCAGTCTGCAACACCATCAGTGAGGAGAAATGCTGAATCTCGTAAAACGTATACAGTCATCTTTATTTACCATTCGCATCTCTCTCTCACTCTCTCTGCCTAATTTCTCTATTTAATGACCATCATTCAGTAAACTGTGCTTTTTGTGTCTGACTCTCAAGGAGCTGCATCAGAGCTTGACCCTCCCTGCACAGGTGAGGATTGTTCATTGCTTCCAAAGCAGCAACACAAAGAGCCGGTCAAAACCGTCAAGCTAGCCGGTTCACAGTTTGCAGAGAGCCTTATTTCCAACAGAGTTGGTCTAAAGGCCTCAATAATGACTACCATTCATCTCCCATAGTCCGGGGATGTGAGGAGCGAGGCTGGAAGGGTCAGAATATTACAGTAGGAGAGAGATAGAATAGAAAGAGTGGAAAGTGGGGACTTATGAGAATGAGAGAGTGTGAAAGAGCGTTGTTGGGTTCGTAGCCCCATTGAGTTTTGAAAATTATGGTTTATTGCCCTGTTCCGCTGTTGAACACACATTAAAAGGCTTTTTGGGAGCCCTGACCATAGTCCAGACTTCCACTGAGTCCTCCTGCTCAGGCTTAAAACACTCTGACTCTGACTGCCAGTCAGTGGAGGCCTGGGGTTCAACTAGTCTGAGTTGAATAGAAAGGCAACATGGAAGGGAAGTTCCATTGGGAAACAAGTCTGTAACAGTACTCTTACACACAAATAGCCTACATGAAGCAGAAGAAGACGCATGCGACTACACGTGCATGCACACACACACACAAACCTGAGGCCGTACTAAACTAAAGCTAGGTCAAGCAACAGACCGGAGCTCCACCGCAAACTCTCAGCTCTATAAATGCATCCACACAGTCAGAACAAAAACCAGGTCAGCCAGCAAGAGGACCAGCTCTCCATGTAGGGTGTAGACAGTGGAAGATGGGGTCAATGGGTTTACCAAACACTAGGTCAGAAAGGCAAATGGATGGTCTGCACTATACTGAAAATGACGAGAAAACATACTGTAGGAGGACAGTAGAGGAGCGGTGAGGAGAGTGAAAAGATCAGATATTTACGCCACAGAAGACTCAAACACAGCATGCCAGAGCATCTAAAAAGAGAATGAGAAAATGTGGACTGGAGGATATTTAGAGGACAATTCAACTTGGTGTACATATTCTGCATGGATATAGTCATGCTATGGGCCTAAGTGGTGTATGAGAGAAGAAAGCACAGAGCTCGACTAATGGGGTACCGAGAGACTCAAAAAGAGAGAGAAGGAAGAGAAAAGAGAGAGAAAATATGTAGAGGATGGGAGAGAATTTCCTTCCATTAATTATTAAATGATGGAAGGAAATCTCACACAATAAGGGCTGCAGATAAGATCTGCTCATTCTAGACCACAGTGGACTTAATGAATAACTCTGATCTTGTTTTTCCATTCTTAAGTTGTGCTTTAATATCATCCAAATAAAATTGTCTTCATGGCCTTATGAAAAACAAACAAACAGCAGCAGAGTGACACAGACAAATGGGACAAAATAAAGCACGCTAATGAAAAAGCGTTGCTTTGACAACAAACAACACCCAGGAAACCATCGCCCAACTTCATGTCACACCATGTTTTCTTCTGTTGCTTCTCTGCTTCCCCTTGTGACCAAAGCAACACAAAATGAAAAGGACACATGGTTACATACAAATACAGCACTGACATATTTAATGTGATCCCACATTTCTCTGTCAACATCACCAATTTGCTGCAGCACCTCACCCTTGACTGCAGAGACGAAAAAGAAGAGAGAGGGTAGAAGCAGGATTGGGAGCGAGCTGTAGAGCTTGCAAAAAAAAAGAAAAATCTACTAAAATCACACCTACAAATGAGATCTCCACAGGAGAAGGTTTTCAACAACCTTGTCTGAACACTCTAAAAATACAACACCTATTTCTGTACAGGGAGATAAATAACTAACCCATCAAACTCTTCTCCTACTTCACCCCATGGGGTACAACATGTGCCAGTCAAGTGGGGAAATCGGGTCAAGCATCTCCCTTCACAATACCTTTGTAACATTTTAGGAGAGAATAGAAGCAGATTTAGATCAGAGAATCGCAACAATCACAAAATTAAGAGGACGTGAAAATAATCTTAATTTATAAATCTTAAAGTTCCCATATTATGTTACTTTTCAGGGTTCATACTTTTTTGGTTTCTACTAGAAGATTTTTCACATCCTGTCTGAATATACCTGTATTCACCTTCTGTCTGAAACACTCCATTTTAGCCCCTGTCTCTTTAAAGGAATACTTCAAAGGTGGAAACATTATTCTGTATTGAAAGAGGTTCATATATGTAGTCGAAATCTAACATCAATTTCTACTTTTGCACCTTCTTGACCGAGCAAAGGTAGAAACAGACTTCATGGCACTTGTGGATTGAAAACAACAACTCCCATAATGCACGTCGTCCTCGTCAGCGACAGGCACGTCTTCTGCCTCATCAGCTTCAGCTGCTCGTTGCTATATTGCAGCTCGTAAGGGTAGCCACGAACATCTGATTGGAGCATCAGAGTACCTTCCACCTTTATCGTTACTTCACCCGCTTTCCCTACAGTGCCTAGTATCTTAGCTTAGCTTCCAAGTAAGATGGGGATAATAGTTTCGGCAAGTGAAGTCACATCCACTGATGTGTAGTTTAAAAAGAGCCAGTCTCTCTAAGGCTTCCTGCTTTAAATGACGCAAAATTATGATTTTTGACAGCATTTAAAGCAGGAAGTGTTAGAGATACATATGGCTCTCTCCTGTCTCAGGGGAAAATGAGGACAATGTATGACCATTCAAAAATATGACTGGGTTTCTAACGATAAAAAGCTCAACGCATGAGATGGATGAGAGGGGAAACGTCCTAGACTTCCTAGACAAACAACCAAGTCCAGTTGTTTTGACGGAACTTCTTTGGGGATAACGATGACCTGGACAAATGAGAACATTCACAGGCTTATAGCCCTCAGGGAGATGAAGGGAGGGGATTCACCTCAGAATATGTGAGGTTAAGTAGTAGCAGGGGGCTTCATGAGTATGGAAGCCTGAGACAAACTCAAGCTTTCATGTTGCAATGCATCTCCATGTGAATGGGCAAACACCCACACCAGCACACACATCATCATGCATGGAGCATACAGCCACAGATAATGTACTGCAAAAGTGAACAGAAAAACACTCACAAACTCTCATGTATCACTCAGTATGCGTAGAGGAAAACACAAAGCAACACAGGGTGGATGACAACATCCCTCGTCAAACCCTTTGCAATGTAAGAGTGCTGCTTAATGCAGTCACTGGCAGCAGCTGTGGAAGAGCACTCCATCTCTCTGCTTCTCTCTCTCCCCCCCTCCGTTCCTCCATCCTTCGTTCCTGCGGTCATTATCGTTGCCACCAGATAGCAATGATGCAGGGAAAGCCATGGAGTGGTCCCCGTGTCCCACACCCATGACCAGAGAGAGAGCAAGACAGACAGTGAGGGAGGGTGTTGAGGGGTGAAAATCACCATACAGAGACGAGAGCGACCGGCTGTTAGCGCTGAGTGCTGAGAGTGAGGGAGCACGGACAGATGAAGAGGAGGAGATGGAGGGGAGAGAAAGAGGAATAAATGGAAAGGAGAGAGAGAGAGATGGTAGTCGTTATGGGACTGATGTGTAATAAACTGCATGAAGGAGCCTTCAGGGAAGCATTATTTTCTAGCTCAACACACACAATCTCCAAGAGAAACAGACACACACTTTAGACATGACACACACACACAAACACAGACACACACACACACACACAAACACCTCTAAACTCTATGTGACTCATAACCTTATTCATATTTATGAATAGTATTTTTTTTTCTTGTGTCAGTGTGGTTGATTAAAGATGTCAGTGTTGCAGACAGGGGGCAACTGCAGGTGACAAACAGCTATAAATTCTGGGTATATATATATATATATATATATATATATATGTATATGGTGAGAACTGAGCTGATGTGAAGCGTCAAATCTTCTAACTCATAATCCATCCTCATCATCTACTCCAGCAGTTTTGCCTTCATCATAGCACCATTAGATATGAAATATTGAGTGGCCAGACATTTTTTCGAGGCCAAATATTTAAGGATTCAATTACTTTTTTAATTTGTCCTGATAATGTCAATCTGGGTTTAATGGGGGAGATATACTTATGTTCTGAGGAAAGGGAAAGAAGTGTTCTCTAGTCAAAATCTCATTTGAAATAAGCCAGACAGTCATTAGCGTGTAAATGTGTGCCACTTTTGGATCTGAATTCATTCTTATTGACATTTGAATGCACATTCCCTGGCTTGTAACGAAAATAAAAAGAAAACAAACTAACTGTAGGGTGTGTGTGTGTATATATATATATACATACACTATATGTATGTGACAGATATTTTCAAACTCTCTTGTTTGTTTCATTGTGTTGTATAGCTCAAGGATTTCTGTGTACGTTAAATGATTCCATGAAGGAGTTTAAACCTTGAATACAGTTGGTGTATAAGTTGTTGTTAGTCAGGTTTCTCTGCAGGGTAAACAGGGATATGGTCCATGCTAATGTATTCAGCTACAGTCTTCAGTGTTTCTGGTGACTTGGTTCCATATTATCACTGTCGATTAAATAGAGTTGGTATAGCAGGCTGCTACCATTTCTGTCTCGATGCTGGTTGACTTTTTAGACACGTTTTCGTTTCATACTTTTAAATTAATGTCTTTTAACGTTAGACAGGCAGGACTGATGATGTTAGCAGCTTAGCTCCGCTGTAAACCTTATTGTTTATTATTAGACTGTAGATGCTAGATGCTGGCCTCTAGCACCATGTTTACATCCTTAGCCAGTAGCGAAGATCTAATCCAATACTAATTTTATGTATTGGTTATTTTCCGAGTATTTAATTTTTTTTGACAACCTGTAAATGCTACATATTTATTGTGTACTTTTATTTTGAAATGCCTGTGTTTGAATGTGTATGGTTTTTCGAATTTTGTTCTTTGGTTACTTGAGCACATAGTTGAATCCAGCTTTGCAAGCTGGCAATGACAACATGAATATCGTCTCATGGCAATCACAATAAGAAGTGCCATCTAGTCAGCCATAGTCATTCATTTGAAAGGACAAGAGGATCACATACAACACACACAGTGTACAGGGAAAGGGTTCAGGGTCAGCTCAGAAGATCAAGCGTTAGATTAAAATCCATTAGTCTTCCCTCTGACAAAAAGCAAGTGGAGAGGTGAAAGAGCAGATCTGTAGGGAAGAAGCGTAACACTGGGCTGACAGGGTGCTAGGTCACTCCAACACGCTTCACCAGAGTACTACCAGTGGCGATTGCTCTAAGACTACCAGTGGCGATTGCTCTAAGACTGCAAGAGAAGCTCAGCTCAAAAAAAGTGGTGAAATACTGTATGTACTGCTGTGTGTACATTTTCATTGACTAAATTATATATAAATACGCACTAGAAAGCCTTCCTCTTTTGTTCAGAATCAGTTACTTATCACAGGTAACCGGCAAAACTTCCTTCTCATTCATCCCCACAGCACCACAGCGCTTTACACAGTCGGACGCTCAGCTTCTACTGACTTCAAAGGGGGAAGCATAGAGCGGGTTGTTCCACAGCAGCCAAACTAGTGGTCATTGGAAAGATGCTGGGCTTTCTCCCGCCCATCGGACTCTCAGCGTCTCTGGGATCTATGGAGCAGTGGGCCGGACGCTCGGCTTCTACTTGATGATTGGATGAGCTTCCATAGGCGGAGTCATTTTTTGATTGACAGTTAAATGAGCAAATCGGCGATCTTGAAGAATAAACAGTCTCCGGAGCATTTTCCAAGTTTTTCATTCCGTTGTTCTGAACTGATCCGGAGACTTTACCGATCCCCAGCGACTTTGTCTTTGTTAAAAACAACTAGCGTTTGCCGACTCTGTTCTGTAACTCTGCGGTTTCTTTCCTCAACGAGCAGCGGCAGCTGCGGAGCTTCTCCCCCCCATCACAATCACTCACACTCACAGGTGGTCACACTTCACAGTAGCCTGGCTCTGCTGCCATTGAGAGGACACTGGTCAAGTCCCTGGAAAAGACGCCTAGTTGGTACGGCAAGGTCATAGATAATTTTCTTGAAAAGGAACGAAGGGTAGAATTTACATATCAATAAACAAACACATTTATGATATAGGCCAGAAAAAAGAGCTTTGCCTCCTTGAAACACCAGCAGCCGCCAGTGAGTACTACAGAATATGAATTAATATAAAAAGGTGAATAAGCGACAGCCCTCAATCGCAACTTGTGTCATTCGTATGTGCCTCTGATTTTTTGACACTATTTTAGAGGTGAACATGTTTGTATCTGTCTCATCCTCTCTCTTTTTGTCAATCCAAATGTCTTTTTTCACCTTACACTCACAGTTTCTCTCTCCCCATGGACCATCCATTAAATATCAGCGGGGCTTTTGAGCAGTAGGAAAATCAATGGCTCAAACATTCCCCTTAAACACCAGTGATTTTCAGATCCACTTTAAGTGCAGGAGTTTTGAGAAGATTTCATTGATAATTTGGGCACAGTGTGAATCCACTCATGAATAAAAAGTGAGGGAGGCAAAGAGGCTGATGGGAGAACAAGGCTGCTGCAGGAGGCAAAAACTCTGCGGTTCAAAATAAGGATGGAGGGAGAGGTGACAGTAAAAGAGGCAAATATAGATACTGTATTGGAAGAAAAACACAAGGTTCAGTTTTTGGAAGAGAGAAGGCTCCTCGCTTCTGTCACTATCCCTTCTCTTCTCCCACTTTCCTCACTCTTCTCCTCCTCCCAGCCTATTTTTTGGAGATTACAGCACAATGCCTCTGCCAGTGGAGACAGCAGCAACACGTTGCTATGACCCAAATACAGCAGTGTGGTGTAGTGATTGGCTAAGAGAAGGAGCAGGGGTGGGGTGGGGGGGTTGTCGTGCTGCACATTCGCAGCAGCATATCAGCAGAAGCACCTTTACAAACATTTATATAAGCTAGAAATGGACCCATTTGTGCTTTCATGCAATTATCTCTCCTTCTTTCTTCCCCCATGTATCATCTGTTACTCCATCATTCCACTTTATTCTTATTCCTATCTTTGCCTCTCCGTCTTCCCCCATCTATCCTCCTCCTACGTCTCTGCATCGGGTTCCCTCAGAAAAATAGAGGAATGAGAGGGAGAGCGATGGAAAGCGAGAGGCAAATAACAATATGAAAGAAGGACATCGGGAGAGAAGAGCAAAGGGTATCCATCCATTCTTAGTCAAAGCAGTGGCGTAAAGTTCTGTGGTACTGCATGACAATCCAGCAAAAGCCAACACACTTGCTCAAAATGTATCCGCAACTGTCTCTCATCATACACAGTAAGATCGCTTCCATCATCACCTCATTAGACAACAAGCTGACTCTCCAACTCCACTTTGCTGTAGTGGTATTTAAGATGAGGATGAGGAGAGTCCTCTGGGGTATTGATGTCCATAAATGTCAAACTTTTCAAAGAAGGAAGTGCCTCCTCATCGACGTAGCTTATGGATATTAAGTGTATAATGTATATTTACTGTACTGTACTTATTTGTTTGTGAAAATGTATTCCCATGACAATAATTTGTGTATACATATAATTTTTTTAATGCCTTGCTCATGGCTAAGTGAGCCTGGATTTCAACCACCAGTGTCCTTTAATCACCGGAGGAGGCAGATTGCAGAGTAGTACACTATTTCCATTCCAACTTTTAATTTGTTGTCCGCAGATGTTGGAGCCACTTATACCATAAAAATGTGTGCAAATTAGTGCAGATATGGACACTTCAGCGAAAGGGGCTTTTGTAGAACTTTTGGGGGATTTTGTTGTTGTTGTTGTCATCGTCGTCGTTTTTGCGGTGGCTGCATGTTTCCAGTTCAAACACATCTACAGTATGTTTAGCCACTTTAAAAATCCCAGGGGGAAATTGTTTAAACTGTTTGTACAGTATGTAGGGCTCATGCTCTGCTGGTTGGCTTACCCTGTAATGCAGGTTTTCCAGTATAAAGAATAAAAGATAACCCTTATGATTGTTACACAGCTCCTTCCAAAGCTGCATCTGAATTGATTTTATGGCTTAGCAGTACCTACTCCACCACATGAGTCAACTAAATGTTGTGTGTAAAATTGGTGGTATAGCCCTTAAAGTCAATTGGTGTTAAGGGAGTCATGTATTTTACATTTCTTGCAGCGATAGCAGAGGTTTGTTTGGAATAAATTGAAGAAGAGTTAGAATGAGCAGTGAAAGCTTCAAAAGACTATAAAATGGAGGTTCACAAAGATCTATTAATCATTCATCATCTTTTGTGTTCCGAGAGCAACTTAAACCCGTGTAACCTGAAGGAATTGTATGATTTAAAAGTGAAAAACATTCATATCAAATCATTCCTTTGTGCTCATTGAAGTCTGTCCTTTTGTGTTGCTCAGGAATCACTCTCTCTTGGATTCCCTACCAAGTCAGCTCCCTTTGTCTGTCAAATCTCTGCTGAGAGCATCATCATGTAGATGTAAGCAGCCTCCAGACAGCCAACCTGCTGGGGTCTTCTGGGATATGTTGACAGGCCCAAGCTTCTCCCCCATGTAGTCGAACAGGAGGGGGAGTAAACAAGAATGGTGGAGAGGCTGACAAGTGGCACCTTGTGCACCCCCCCCCCCCCGAACCCCCACATGGGACAAGAATACATTTCAAGTGGAATCCAATTTTGAATATGCTGTAGTGTATGGCTTCACAGGTTCAAGTTCTTCACAGGTACCTACACAAATGTTTTTGCTCACAAAATCAAGGGATTGCATGTGCAGATGGACGGAAAGACATTCATACAGGTGAGAATTAGTGTTTGGGACACACGCACACATTCTCTCTTTCTCTGGTTCCCTCTCTCTCTCCATTCTTTATTTTCTTCCCACATTCTCTAAAAGCTTTTTTACCTCTGAGCAATCAAATGACAAACACATTCAAAGTACTGCAATGTGATCACAAGGACACCTTGTTTTCTCTTTCTCTCCCCCCCCCCAGCCCCCATCCCTCTCTCCACACTGTTTCTCTCTCCCAAGGGAAGTAAATGAGGCCACATTTTCTCTTATGCGACTTAATCAGAGCGATGACGCTGGTAGCTGCTTATAGAGCAGGAGGAAATTCTTCAAAAAGAGCCCCCTATTGCACAACACGTCCTCCTTCATGTTCCCATTCATTCTGCCTAACAGTATGTTTGGGGCTGTCATGTAGGAGCAAGCCATGGAATGTGCACGCAAATGTGAGTAAGAATGAGTTCAAATCTACAAGCGGCACACATCTACACATTATGGACTGTCTGGTGTCCTGGCAAATTGTCGTAGCCTCACATTATAGATCCCAACGAATCTCACACTCATGCATCTGTTGTTTCCCCCAACAGCAACTGCGTGAAGGTTGTGACAATATCAACACCACATTGTGTAATATGCATCAAAACCCTGGTATCCCTATAACATAGCATCGATACACTACTGGGAGAAGAGGACAAAGCTATTGTTTTCTTAAATTCAAGGATGAAAAGCATTTTTGAGGTAACCTTTACTCTCGTGTGACCAGAATAGTTTATGGGTATAAAATCTAGTCTAGGTCATAACCCTTCTACGCATCTTGGTACAGTTGCAAAAAGAAAACAAGGTGAAAATGCACACTTGGGAAGCTTGAACAACTGAAATATTTGAGTGGTTTTCAGTTTTTGATTACATTATTGTTAAACATCTAATCGATGAACTGTCAGCACTAGATTTTGTAGCTCACAGAGAATTCACAGCGAGCAAGTGGGCATATTGATGACATTTTCATCATGCAGCTCGAGTGAAATCGTAAGAAAACAAACTCTCAAGTATGAAAAAAATAATGTTTTAACCGCAGACGCCGATGAAAATGTCTTATTGGAGGGACGGAGAAAGGGCCGCCGCAAAAATCCACATCATGTCCTGCCTCCTGCACACTCTACCAAGACACCAAAAGCAAATGGGAACCTGTCTGACACAGATTAGTCTGCTTTACTGCATGTATGCACCTGATGTCAGGCATTCTTCTCTCCTTCTGCTATCTCTGCTAAGGGGCTTGGCGCTGCGCAAGATGATTGTGATTGGTTTAAAAAAATACAAATAAGCCAGAGCATTTTTTCTGCTGGTGTGGTCAGACCTTACTCCAGCGCTGACATATTTGTCTAGATAGGTCTGGCAAAACCAGACGACATGTGTAATCCCCTGTTGTGTGCTGCATATGAGAAAGGACAACTTCGTACAATGTGCGCACCTGATTTGTCAGACATTGACCGCAGCTCATATGAGATAAAGGCTTTATTAACTGAAGCAGACAACTAGATCAAAGTAATGTGACATTTTCCTCAGTCATTCTGTTTAACGAAATACTGTTAATCTGAACACTGGGACATTAGTTTCACTGCAGTGATCCATGTAAGGGGGTCACATTTTATTCATTCATTACGTCTGAGGGTATCATTTCCTATCAAACCTCCCATATACACTGGAGATCAATCTATTGGTCACTCTATCCATTCGACTGCTCCAACCAGTCATCCAACCATGCATTCATCCCTAATGTCTGCAAACATTTAGCATGGGTGGTCACACACCATCACAGCAACATGAAAGAGCAGCCACTTGGCTCAAACTTACATCAGTAGCTAGGAGTGCCTCAGGCACACACACAACACAGCTACTTCTCATTCATACATGTGTGTATGTGCATCTCCCTGTGTTTATCTCTCTATGTGTTTCTGTACAACTGTGCATGCAGTACACATACATATAGGTGCAGGCATGCAAGTGTATTACTGCGAGTGTTTGTGACTAGATAATGCTATTGTGCCTGGAGCATGATGTGAAGCAAGAAGATTTGCGAACACCCGGGAGGAGAATCAGTATGGACACAAGGGTTTTGGTCACAAAGGCTCCTGGAGATACAGAAGTGGTGTTTGTGGGTGTATGTGTGGCCAGTGTCGTGCTTCACCTGGTGCCTGACATATAAAACAGACACTAGATAAGACAGTTGAGGCACTGAGAGAGAGACATGAATAGAAAAAGAACAGAGAACTGGTCAGATTATGCAGAGGGAGCAGTGAATTGAGAAAGAAACCACATAAACAAAAAGAAGACTGACAAGAGAGACAGGCAGAACAAAGTGGAGGAAAATCAAGCAGAAGTGTACAAGTAGACATAACAGCAGAAAGGAGAAGAAAAAAGAAAACGGACACAAATTGGATGTGAAAGGCCCTCTAAAACATAACCATTTTTTTCCTCTTTGGTCTGTATTTTGAAGAAAAATAAAGCTCACTTTTTCCCTGAGCGCGGCAAGACCAAATCAATAGTGTTCCCAGTGCACAGCTATTATTTTTCAAAGGCTCCTGTGAGATGGAGGAAAGGGAGGAGGTTGTGTGAGGATGTTCACATCTTCTGCAGCACAAGGGAAGAAATATGCAACACTGGTAAAATGAGTTTTGCAGGTAAGAGGAGGCTCTGATTGAGACAAAAGCCGAACACAAATAAGATCAAACAACCGGAATAACAGAATACTTATCAGGCCTTCCTGTAAATCAAGCCAATCTCTGACCTTAAATGCCTAGCCAATACATAGATAAAGCAGGCATCTAAAGCTGAGTATCATCGGAGCTGATACCAGAAGTATTCAAACAGTATGTCTGTATTGATGTCTTGGTCGTGCTGAATCTTAGGTGGATGTTTGAAGTTTTTCTCCCCTATGAGGCATAACCTATACAGTGGAGCTGCTTTGAAGCAGCAGTCTGTTTGAAGTGACGTACTCACCCCAGCCTTAAGGCTTCTTTGTTCAGAGCCAGAGGCTTTTAACTGTATTGCCCTGCTTTTATAATAACACCTGATGCATGCACACATAAACAGTAAAGGGGTCCCAAACAATCCCCTTCTTTCAATTGCTTTCCTCTCCTCCCAACTCTCCCCCTCTGTCTGAGCAGCACAGCAGCCAGATCACAACCTCAGAGATAGATCACATCTTCTACACCTTAGCAACCAAAACCTATGAATCAACTGGGTCACAGCAACTGTCCCCTCCATCTCTGAGGCAGATGAGGGAAGCCTTGTGTTGCTCCGGTGGTCTGGAGAAGTGTGACGGCCAGCGTATTCCAAGAAAGAATGATGTTTCCCCCTCTCTTACCTTTTCTCCCTCTCTGAACTACATCACATAGATATTTATGCAACTAAGGGCAGGGCATTCAAATGAAGAGTGGCAGCTCAGCAGATTCTTAAGATGGCTCTGAACTCCATTTAAAAAATCTGCTCAAAGCAGTATCTTTTTTTCTTCTTCTTCTTCTTCTTCTTTTTCACCCGCTGCTCTCTCTTAGCAACATGTTGACTTTTTAGCAGGAGACATAAGGAAACACAGCAGTGAACTCTGGGAAAATGTTGAGTTTTATGCCTCCACTTAACCAATGTTTATCTTATGATCCAAGTAAGTCAGCGCTGAGATGAAAAGGGAGCGGTTATGTAATACCAGCCAAAGATGAGCTCCACCAATGAACACTCTGATAGGAGACTTCTGCATAGTAACATAATCATACTGAACACAAAGAGGGGAGACGGAGAGAGAAAAAAAGCGGGTGAGGGCTAACAGGTGGAGGGAGAGAAAAAGTGACATACTGATGAGTGAGACACAGAAAGCAAATGAGGATATTGCAGCGTATAGTATTGTGCACATTTTTTTGGTCACAAATCCTTTGTTTGATGTTGCCATGTGATCTTCAGACTCCCACGGGAGGCAGGAAGGCATCAACACCCACCTCTGCACCCACCTGCAGCTACATGCCGCCGGTCTCCCGAGCAACAGGCTGAGAATAACAGCCACGAGGTGTAGGGTGATACCCAGCAATGCTCATTCATCATGTCAGTGTGTGTGTGTGTGTGTGTGTGTGTGTGTGTGTGTGTGTGTGTGTGTGTGTGTGTGTGTGTGTGTGTGTGTGTGTGTGTGTGTGTGTGTGTGTGTGTGTGTGTGTGTGTGTGTGTGTGTGTGTGTGTGTGTGTGTGCAAATAAAAGCAGTGTTTGTAAAAGGCTCATGCTCTAAGCCAATATAAGAGTCCTGGAGTTAGAAACACTTACAGTATACACATTGTTTGGAAAGGAAATTGTTGAACACAAGGTACTCTGCAGTTGTAAGGGTGGTTTGAAAGCAAGTTCTCGTTTGAATATTTGCTACTACGACCAAGATCTGCACCTGCGGCGACTCCACCCAGGCCTGCTGCATACTTTTTAATCTCAGGATACACTATGATCACTATTGGATGAATACCTAAGCCACTAAAAGAAGGTGTCAGTTTACAGCTCTGTCTTTAATTCAGTTGTCGCATCTCACCTTCTCTCCTTTCAAATAGCTAAAGCTTCAGTTCATCAATGAGATCTATTAGCCTCTGGACAAACACACAACAGAATTCACCTATCAGCACCTCTAAAGCTCACTAATTAGCACGATGTATCTTGTTTGTTTAATCCATTCACACTCGGAAGTGTAAAAACAATACATTCTATGTTTTTTAGAGGGGTCATGTACCAGACTATTTCAGGACCAGGAAAAGTAACTTCCTGATCTCTCATCATCACCCCAAGATTGCCATGCAACCAGTAGAGAGTCCCGGAACCATTTGAACTCTCACACCTTCAAATTTTGTCATTTCAACACACCCGCATTCCCAACTTGTCACGTACGTACACTTTGGGTACGCCTTTGACATCATTTTTCAATGTGCAGAGTATAATTCGGATTAGGCAACTAAAATTACTTTGTTAGGTTAGGGAAAGATCATGTTTTGGATTGAAATACCTATGTTTGTTGCATCACTTATGTACATGATGTTAGTTAAGTATGTTATGTGCTTGACTTAACCTTTGTAGGTAACATACATTAGTTAAGTTGAAATAAGTCATCATTCAATTTTGGTTTCACACGGGACATAAAGAGTGGTCTCCTGGGTGAAAGTCCTGTGGGACTTTGTTGCTTTTCATTATTATCCTACCTCAAGTAGTTGAAAGCCTGGTGCGTCTCATACAGACACTAAAGGGTGCCTAGCCTTATTATGGATTATGTGCTATAAATGTAGCAAGGGATGCATTTAATTTTAAAGCAGAACTGCATTAAAAATGTAATTTTGCCCACCAACACTAACCCATGACCTTAACAGCCAAATGTCCAAACAATGAACAGCAGGCTTTTAGGGCTACTCCATTTATCCATCAATGATGTAAAGAGGGTTTTACAGAAACTAAATAAAGAGGCTACACTTGAATAAACTTTATAGCTTGCTGGTTCTGCAATATGCTGCGGGGAAATGTCATTAACAGGTACTGAAACATTAAAATAAATAATTCCACAGTCCTATGTTCAGTTAATGGATAGTTTCAAGCTGTGTATAATATTCCTAAAAGAACCTTACAATGACTTAGAATGTATCTGTCAGGCTTTACCGATTTTAAAGTGACATATTTCAACTTCTGACTAATTTCTAACGTGATTATATCATTTAAGATTCATTATAGTTCTCTGTCACAATGTATCGTATTTATACCTCGTGCTTTCCAACTATATCGTTTCTTTATGAATCATATTATATCATACCATATAGTAATGTGCTGCAGCTATAACAGAAAGTGTATAATTCTCAAATACTTATTGTGCTATTGGGCTTCTTTGAGTTATTATCGCAGCTTTTCTTTTGCCAGATTTGATGGCAGCATGGTACATTTCTTTACCACCTAAGTGAAAAATATCAGCGGGCGTTGTGTGCCACTTCATTCACATTACACCAGCTGCCTGTGAGCTCTGATGACAGACTCCTCAGTAGAGCCTGGAAAGTCACAAAGATATGTTGTTGTAAGTTGATGGAATGGAGGGGTAAAGACCACGGATTGATGGACCATGGATGGATGATGAATTCCACTGGTCCACCACTGGACAGCTCAATCACAACAACATTATTGTCAAAGCAAACACAAAGCAGTTGTCATGCATTGTGGGCCAACAGCATGGTTGATTTGACACTATGAAGTGGTGAAATGCCAGATGTCACACACTTCAGCTACACAGTCACACCATGCATTACAGAGAAGAAGATTCTGTAAGGAATGTTTACACAAGCATATATATGGATTATATGTAAAGTATATATAACAATAAAAGTGGAAATTACAAATGCTACACTACATTTTTAAGTGCACTTCGGCTTTATGTGCCAAATTGTTTTGTTTTTTTAAGTATTCAGTGTGGCTTCCAGTGAGCTATAAGACAGAAATGTGATATTAAACAGAAAAAAATATGCATGGGCTTCTATGGTAGTCAATGAGGCATCTTCTGATGATCATTGCATTTAAATGTTGCTGTTTTCACGCTGCATTCACATTTACATTGCTCTGAAATAGCTTTACCGTTAGAGAAACACCATTTGGGAGTTGCGTGATGCAGGAAAAGAACATTTGAACCGAGCATGTCTCCGCTGAACTTTCTTGTTCTCTGTTATATACTGTGGGGAATTTGACATTTTTCACTCGCACTGATCCCTTCACCCACTGCGCCACTCAAGGACAAGCAGGAGTAGAAGTAAATGTAAAAGTAAATATCCTTGTGTTGCCCTTTCTTCACCCCTCCATTTCCTTTCTGTGTCCTTTCCTCTTTCTCCTTATCACCTCGCCTCTCATCTATGACAAGACGCAGGAGAACAGCTTCCAGGTACTGATCTGTATCTCCCTAACGCTCTTCTTTCCTATGCTCCCACTTTTTCCATCCCCTCATGACTTCCTCTCCCTGCCTTCTCCCTATCTGTGCTCTGGTCTGTGCTCTGCGGCTCTTCGTCCATGTCAGAAGAGAAACACACCCCGATTCCTATCTCTCCGCTCTCTGTAGAATACACAACGTGAGACGCTCAGCTAATGGTATTCGCTCTTCATCTTTATCTGTCAGTCTCCCCCTTTCTTTCCCCATATGTTCCTGATTTCAGCCTCTTAAAAGAATGTAAAAAATAAATAAATACATTATCAGTACAGAAGAAGGCAGTTAAAAAATAATAGTACACATGCACCTTGTTTGAAGTATGGACATATCTCCTCTCCTTTAACACCATAAGCAGGTCCATGTTCAACGGAGCATTAAAGGCAATATGAGTTGATATGTAAAAGGTATATAGGCCTCTTATGCTGCACTTGAATTAAAATTGAAATGGAATTTTGTAAGGTTAAGAACATAAGTTGTTTGTGCTTGAGGCTGTGTGTATAGAAGTGTTGTTGTTCTCCTTCTCCACCTTCACTATTCTTTTCTCTCATGTTGGTCTTCTGTGTGACTCACATGCAAACACACACACACAAACACACACACTCTCTGGCTGTTGTGGCCCTTTGCTCTGCATCGTTGGCTAGTTGCCAGGCTGACACCCCATTGCAGGGTTAGGAAACAAACAACCCATAATATAAATGGAAACTGTACAACATGACAACACTGCATGACCTGTCTTCCCACCCTGGAGACCTCCATCCATCCAGTCATACTCAGCAGCTCCTCCACCCTGAAAGGATGGAGGGTTGTGATTGGTGGCTGCGGTGCTGCTACTTGTAGTAATAAAGTAAAGATTTTTTTAAAGTTATAAGGAACAAATGAGAATGAACACTATTTCTGGTTTCAGGTTTAAAAATAAATCAGAGAAGCTCTGTTCCTTTTCTTTTTATTTTGGAAAAAAAAATCTAAATGGAACTTTTGCTGATAAAAAAACTAATTATCTTAAAAAATTTAACTGCATGAGCTGGAACTCCTGCAAGCCAAATATACCACAAGAAACACTGACACGCTGTAAAAGTTTGAATTAGAAAATGTATCTGAAAAAAAAGATTCCAATTGAGAAATATCCCATGGTGTCCTAGATTAACGCCAAAGCATGACTGCAAAAGGGTTGAGTGACCGAGACAGCTTTGTGTGTGTCTCTGTGTGTGCGTGTGTCTGTGTCTGTGTGTGTGTGTGTGCGCGCGTGTGTGTGTGTGTGTGTGTGTGTGTGTGTGTGTGTGTGTGTGTGTCTCTCTGTGCGTGTGTTTGTGTGTGTGTGTGTGTGTGTGTGTGTGTGTGTGTGTGTGTGTGTGTGTGTGTGTGTGTGTGTGTCTGTGTGTTAAGACTTAAGTGTGTAGTGTTATGCGGTGAAACACCAAGGCACTGCAGCCGTAGCTAGCTCACACTTGCAAAGGGTTTAATCTCCAGGCCTAATAAGGATCAATGTAAATGCAGAGTGATACTCTTCTTTCCAATGACAGGACCTGCCACCAAGCTGAGAGGATCACCCCATCCTCTCCCACTCCAACCAACATTCACACTTATCCAAGCTGCACAGTCCAACACCTCTGTGTGGCATTGTGTGTGCGTGTGAAGTCAACCGATACAGATGAAGTACAAGATTTTTCATGCAACCCAAACACATTAACAATCTCAACAACCCTCCTATCAGACTCTCTGTATCAGTGTTTTTAATACACCTACACATGAAGAAGGAGAAAAGGCGATGCTGCATGCTAATACAGGCCAGAAAACAATACTAATAATATCAGATTAGATCTCTGCAGCAATACCGAGAACACACACTATAAACTGCAGACAGATTGTATCCGACAGTAAATATGACATGCTGCCGTTACAGCTCAACAGTTTGCCATGTCTTATGTTAAGAGTTAATCCAGACTACACAGCACTAAATGGGTACTTGATGTGTTTGTGTGGCTTCTCAGGAGTAGCAGAATATGCATAGGGCTCATGCAGAGCTGGGAAGTGTGTTGTGTTCCAGGTTTACAGTTGTTTGCTTTGATTAGATGCTGAATAATTATATGTTGTACAAAAGTACAATTAATTCTAAGCTGTACTTTATTTAGGCTCAATTCTTGAGGTTTTCATACTTGTTTATTGGCAACAAGTTTTGCAGCGGAACAGGCTGCACATTATTGACCCCTAAGTGTGTTAAAATTGCTCTGGTAAATGTGTTTGCAAACACAGATTTACATTCATTTGGAGTCATGTTTCCATTCATTAGAGCTGATAAATGTTCCGCTGTGTTCACCAGCTAGTCGATTTGGTGCTGAGCAGGTAGTGCACAGTGAATTTTTGGAGCGTTTTTGCTGAAAGAAGCCACCTGCTACATCTGGAAACAAAGAGAGCGGACATTGAAATGCACATTAAGTCTGATGATAATTATCAGTGGGATCACCCTCTTACATTACACACAGACATTTGATCATTTTTATCGGAAGAAAAATTCATTCAAATGTTCTCTTTACACCATGCACAATGACCTTAGGAGTTTATTGTGATGAAATACAATTGTGTTAAATGTCTTATTCTTAACAGCAGTGCATGGTGTATCTGCAAACTTGGCCAGTTTGCTTCACCACACATTTTCACTACACTGGTGTGTTTGTAATTTAAAGTTTCAGAATTATGCTCATCTGAAGCGTGGTGTTAACAGGTGTCCTAACTTTACACCAGGCACTTGGTAAATGTGCTCTCAGCCCGACTCTGTCCCAATCCATTAAGCCAAGCGCCACTTCAACTTAACTGCCCTCGGAAGGACCTGGCCTCAATAATGTATACAGCCATACAAGCCTCTATTACTCACAATTAATAATACATGGACTGCCTGCCTGGCTATCCCCATCTCACTATTCTTTCCTTCTCCCCTCTTTGCCTGTTACCAGTGATGGGCTGTACCATCTGGCACTGAAGAGAGGCTTGGGGGCTGCGGGTGGAGGAGGAGGGGGGTGCAGTGAAGTTCACAGAAAGTGTAGAGTTGTTATACACACAACTCTGTTTAATAGAGAGTTTAAAAAAAACATCTATTTTTAAAGACGACGTTGCAGTGACCTTTTGTGATATCAATAGCAGACAATGTTCATTTACTTACAAATGAGTGCATGAGAGAAATCAAATTTGGGCACATAGATATTCAGGGTCTGTGGGCGTATTAACTGCGTGTAGATGAATGTGTATCTAAACTGCACTAACAGATGAGAAGGTCAGCCATCACATTCTATCAGCTTTTCTTGTGCTACCCATTGCTGTGAAAGAATCGTTGCGCTATAATGATATTATTGAGTCCTGCATTCTCTTTCTTGCTCACAATTACTGAACCAGCTTCTATGTATATATATATATATATATATATATATATATATATATATATATATATATATGTGTGTGTGTGTGTGTTCGTCTGTGTCCCAGTGCCATATGGTGTATGGGCAGCTGCTCTACAAGCCTGTCAAGTTAACAAGTAGCAGTCCCTTATGCCAAGAATACAGCGTCCTTAGTGTGAGCTGTATGGTTGTGTTTGTTTGTGCGTCTGAGCTAATCTTTGGAGAAAAAAAAGGAAAGACAACCCCGAAAGCCTGAAATAAGTTTTGCCAAAAAGACTCTACTGTTTTATTGTAGATTTATCTGCCCAACTGTATGTTTATAAACTGTGAACAGATGACTAAAGATGCTGCCTTCGAATGCAGATGGGGGGAATGTGTGGTGGAGCAAGTGAGAGAATGACGGTGAATGCAGAGTTAGCGGAAGAGATCGCAAGGAACCGATCCGGAGACTTTACCGATCCCCAGCGACTTTGTCTTTGTTAAAAACGACTAGCGTTGTGTTTGGCGACTCTGTTCTGTAACTCTTCTGTAACTCTGCGGTTTCCTCTGCGGTTTCCTTCCCCAACAAGCTTCTCCTCCGTAACGATCACTCACACTCACAGACGGTCACACTTCACAGTAGCCTGGCGCAGAAGCTCCAGCTGGGCCAAGGCCGTTTTAGCAGCATAGCTCTGCTGCCATTGAGAGGTCAAGTCTCTGTAAATGACGCGTAGTTGGTACGACAAAGTCACAGATAATTTTTGTGAAAAGGAACGAAGGGTAGAATTTACAACTAAATAAACAAACACATTTATGATGTAGGCCGGAAAAATGAACTTCCCCTCCTTGGAGACCCTCCTTGACCAGCAGCGGCCACTGGATCAAATGTAGTAGCGAAGTGATCAAGTGAATATACAGAAGTATCTGCAGTTTTGTGCACTGTATGGAAAAGCTGTAGTTAACACCGGCGTGTTTGTGACATTGAACATGACAAACAGAAATAAAAGAAAGGCATGCTCATCTACTGGCAATGGGAAAGGAGTCTATTGTCTAATTTTAGTGTTTAAAAAAAACTACATAACTTTGGTGGGAAAAGGGTAAAAGTTTAGAGGCTTGGGGGGTTCACGTTGTTAATGTGAAGCAGTACCTTTGAGGTAGGAGGCAGGGAGGAACTAGGAGGTGAATGAATAAGTGAAAATGGATACATCATTGATCCATGTGATTAGGGGGGGGGGGGGTTCAAACAAGCGGTGAAAGAATTGAGGCCCAGTAGAGAAACGGACAAAGGGTTGCCTGAAGCGTCAGACAAAGGCAGTGATCAGAATACAGTAACATAAGAGTACTGTTCTTCTGTCGTAGATGGAGTGTGATTAACAGCATTTGAAAAAAGGCAGTCCACTCAGAACCCTGACATCAGTCGCTCTACTTCTAACACACACACACACACACACACACACACACACACACACACACACACACACACACACACACACACACACACACCGCCCACTGTAGCAGTCACTCAAACAGCACTCTGGGAAATGAAGCAGCCGATTCTCAGAACAGGGTGACGTTCTCCCCCCATGCACAGCTCTCCGGAGTGAGAACAGGTAATCGCTTTGAGGACGAGGATGGCAGTGTTGCTTTTGTTGTTTGACTCTTTGAAAGCAGATGTGGTCACTTTTGTAATTGATCTGATATTTCTTTGCCCAACAGGCTGCTGCACATCTATGTGGAACATTCATATTGGAGATACAGTACAAATCAAATAAAGCTTCAAGTGTGTGCAAGCAACTTATCTCCAGCAAAACAGAAAAAGTCTCCTTGAGGCCAAAGTGTATTGAGTGTGTGTGTGTGTGTGTGTGTGTGTGTGTGTGTGTGTGTGTGTGTGTGTGTGTGTGTGTGTGTGTGTGTGTGTGTGTGTGTGTCTGTGTCTGTGTCTGTGTGTCTGTGTGTGTGTGTGTGTATATGTGTGTGTGTGTGTGTGTGTGTGTGTGTGTGTGTGTGTGTGTGTGTGTGTGTGTGTGTGTGTGTGTGTGTGTGTGTGTGATGTGGTGCTGCAACAACAGAAATAAAAAAGATGTAAGGTCAAGGCTAACTGGACAGAGAAAAATGCCAGTATCCACCCTCTACAGCGTATCCCTGACAGCTGTGAAGAAGATACAAGCGGACATCTAATAATGCAAATGCCGAGGGTTCGCTGGCCTTTACAGCCTTAGGGCATGCTGTCTGTTAACGCTTGCTTTTACACGAGGGGGAAGAGAATGGAAACATGCTGAGGTTACTGCATATGCTGCACACAGACATCCTATTGATATCCACTTTCCATGTCATACTTTTCTATCCTGCAGCTACCAACAACAAACTAATACCTCCCTATGACTATCTCTTTCTCATTTGCCTTTTCCTGTTACTCCTGTTAGCTCTGCCCACCTGCACTAATGGATAACAGAAGACAAATGAAAGCCCTGGAGTCAGTGTGTGTGTGTGTGTGTGTGTGTGTGTGTGTGTGTGTGTGTGTGTGTGTGTGTGTGTGTGTGTGTGTGTGTGTGTGTGTGTGTGTGTGTGTGTGTGTGTGTGTGTGTGTGTGTGTGTGTGTGTGTGTGTGTGTGTGTGTGTGTGTGTGTGTGTGTGTGTGTGTGTCTGTGTGTGTGTGTGTCTGTGTGTGTGTGTGTGACTGTAAGTGAGAGGCTGTGTGCACACTGTGAGTGTAGATGTGTTTATGCCTGCATGAGCAGAAAGAAAATGTGTGGTGTTTAAGTGCTACAAGAAAGTGTTAGAATGTGAGTGGCATTACCAGTCAGAACATGTGTAACATGTGAGTCCTTCTGTGTGTGTGTGTGTGTGTGTGTGTGTGTGTGTGTGTGTGTGTGTGTGTGTGTGTGTGTGTGTGTGTGTGTGTGTGTGTGTGTGTGTGCGTGTGTGTGTGTGTGTGTGTGTGTGTGTGTGTGTGTGTGTGTGTGTGTGTGTGTGTGTGTGAGAGAGAGAAATCAAAGACAGCTGCAGTATGTGTGAGAATAGATGGTGAAAGAAGCAGTTACTCCCCTACAGCAATCATGCTCCTCCTCTTTTTTCATTGCTATACTGTCAGTGTCATACACTACAGTCCTGCTCATACCTAAATGCTGTGGGGCTCGTTGTTTTTGGTTTGTCTTTTAAAAAATATGAGACTTTAGCAGTATCATTAATGCTGTGACAAAGCGGTGCTTTGAGCTAAATGCTAACATCAGCTTGTAGCAGTAGTACAGCTGAGGCTGATGGGAATATTTTCTACGTATAGTGTAGCAGGTATTTAGTCCTGAATCAAAGTAGAAGACAAATTGAAATTTTGATTGAATGGTGTCTTGAGATGACAAGTCAGGAGATCACCAAAGTTAATAGAGTTCATCCTAAAATGGCAATCCATCCAATATTTCAAAAACACAAACGTCATCTTCATAATGGTGCTAGAGGAAAAGTCAGGGGATCACCAGAGTGAGTAGAATTTGTCCTCTGGGGATCATTAATGTCAAAATAACATTTCAGGCAAATTTATCCAATAGTTGTTGAGTTACTTCAGTCTGGACCAAAGTGGTGGACCCACTGACAGCCTTACTAATACAGTAAGACCTGACACTGATACTTCATGTTAACTTTCAAGACCAGAGTTCCTGTGCACTAAAAGGCCTCAAGCTCATCTGTCAGCTCAGCACACAGACTCGGGAAGGAAAAGGGAAAACAAAGAGAAAACAAAGAGAAAATGACTGTGTGTATGTGTGTGTATATGTGTGTGTGTTTTGTACGTTTGTAAAGGGGCATCCTGTGGAGAACTCCATATACAACAGGCTTTTCCCTGCAGGACTCTGTCTTAGCGTGACAGCCTGATTAACATCACACACACACCTTCTCACGCAGACACACAAACAAAAACACATACAAATTTCCACAAATCATCATACTTCGGAAAGTGACATCTCAAGGGAAAATTATCAGAGGTACACACACACGTATGTGCGCAGCCACACAGAAAATCATTCAAGCTTATCTTCCCCCTGTTTAGCATTTTCAGATACATGCTACTGTGCATATCAGTATCAAGAAACACAAAGAAAACATTTATTCACAAATGTATGCGTTGAAAGAGACACCCAGCGTTAATGCGCAAACTATTGACACTGTTGGGCCAGCAATAATTAGCTGTATGTCTTCTGACCGTAATGAGGCAACTTACAGCGGGAATCTAAGTATAATTTCTATATATGTCATTTTTCTGTCGATGCCACCCTCAAAGCTTTGCTGGCATTTGGGCAAATCTCTCACTTTATGCCCCAGAGAAGGGGGTCATGGCACTGCCTCCTCCCTCGGACCGGGCCCCACTCACTCTACAAAGCTCACAGACTCGCGACACAGATAGAGCTTGACATTTCCCTCCGTATAAAGAAGAATAGAAAGAAGGAGAGTGGGGAATCGCAGGGATTAAGCACCAATACGCAGAGAGAGAGTTAGAGATCGGAGGAGAGGAAAAAAATGGATCAATACAAGAGGTCTAATAAAGGGAGGATTTATTGGCACCTGGCAATAATGTGAAGCGACGTCAATACAGCTCAGGAATTGTCTGAAAGGAAGAACTGTTGGTTGAAGCAAAGAGAGCTCATGCTTTCTTCAGCACCATGGAGAGCTCCTGGTGGCCAGCTTATGCAAACAGCACCAGGACAGCTCTTCTAACTCTGCATGTGTGACCTTTCACCCGCTCTCAAGATAGTACCGTTCCCTCATTCCCGCAACAGTTGACCTCTAACCCCAAATCTTTACCTGTTAATTTCATATCTGTTACAAATTTCCTCCTCCACATCATGCCTTTTTTCTTCTAAATACTGACACAGAATCGGATCAACCAGCTAAACAGACACACACAGACAAATTCATAAAAGAAACAAGCGTCCCAAGTCGGTAGTTGTTTATTTCACACTGTCTATTTGTCTAAAACCATCTCTCCAATTTCATATTTGTTTATTATTACTACTGTATGAATATTGCAAGTGAAAAAGAAACCATATCAGGCAGTACTAGTATAGAATCCCTTAAGAATAGAAGCAAACAAACACACATATATGGCTGCTGTCATCAAAAGATGTGAAGCTTCTGTCAGCATAGTAAGAATCAGTAGGATTCACCTAAGTGGTCACACACACACGCAAAATCAAATGTGTGACAGTGTGAATACAGCCATCTACACTTTGGATTCCTCAATTAATGAAAATTCTGACACACACACACACACACACACACACACACACACACACACACACACACACACACACACACACACACACACACACACACACACACACCTCTCCATTGCTCTACTCTCTCTTCATGCGTCTAGGCTGACAGGATCTGCAGGATACCCCTCCTCCCTTCCTGCCCTTCCTCTCTCCTCCTCTTCATTCCCCTGTTCTCAGTGCCCCAGCTCTCATAGCTCCCCTGCTCCCTCCATCTCTCTCTGTCAGCTCATTAAGCTTGACTTATCTCACAGTGCAAAGCGGAAATTAAATCCTGGGCACTGAACCCCCTCCTTCGCCTCTGCCCCTCGTTTTCCTGTTCTCCCATGTAACCAAGTCAATGGAGGTAAATGATGTTCTCTTTCATGTGTAGCGTTGTTGCTGTGTTTGTTCTAAAATGGGAATTATAATGGCTGGCTGCTTTCTGAGGGTTGCACAGTTGTAGTTTTGACCTGAAAGACAGATCATGGGTACTGCAGTATTTATCACTCTTGGAAAAGAGTCACAGTCAATTAGCTATCAGTTAATGGATGGTTTTGGAAGCAGCAGTCTTTCTGTGAAACATCTTTCTCTTCTTGTGTCGTATACGGTGTCTCTCTTTAACTTCCTCTTTCCTTTGGGTCTGTCCAGCTCTCTAAACGCTCTCTCTCCCTCCACTCCTGCTTTTTAACTTGGAGGGCAATAAAAGTTAATGTATGCGATAGAAGAGTAATCAGGGTATTCTTAAGCAGTAAGACCATGCTGCACAGGGAATCACGGCAGATTAAGGAACTGTATTTGGCAGCATTAACATGAAATCGTTCCATAAGCTCTGCTAATTCAACTTCACTGGAGGAGAGGGGAGGTTCTTCCCTTAAACAACACCTGCACAGTCCCTGATATTAACATACTGCGCACACACACACACACACACACACACACACACACACACACACACACACACACACACACACACACACACACACACACACACACACACACACACACACACCTGCTCACTCACATGAAGCCACAAATCTTCATTCTGTGTCCTCAAGCTCATTCATATCTGACAAGCTTAAAGGTGTAGTTAAGCATTTAGCCTCTCTAGTTCTGGCACTCTGCTCGGCAGTGACGCATACTGCAGAATGTTGGTGATTCGTCAGGAACCAATAGGATTAGCAACGCAGAGTGTTGCATTATGGGTATTCTCACGCCTGGGAGGTATGGCTCACTCAGTGAAGCAGACATTGGCGTTTAGATTTGATTCAGCACCAATGAATGGATAACCAACAAGAACGGAACAGAAACTGACAGAAATAGAGAGTGTGACCTGAATCTGCTAATCCATTCATTGGTAGTCATAGATCAGACGGCAATGAAAGGAAAACATTGCAATGGGACAGAAATATGACATCAGCGCCGACACCACATGTCTAATCTATTGGGTTACTGAATCAACTTTGCATTCAAAGAAGAGACAAAAATGGCTGCAGAGGCTTGAAAACCATTAAACCTGAAAAGATAATACATGCTTCCACAGCTCTGTATGACAGTTTTTTAATTGTTTTTATATGGATCATAGGTTCATAAATTTAGGTAAATGTAGCTGATGTAAGTATGCTTAAAAAACATGTAAGCAAGCACAAAGTCATTATTTATTTTAGGTTCACAGGGTTGCCTGTCCATAATCAGAGTTGGTAAAATACCAGGTATCTTTAAAAAAAAACACACACACACACATCACTGACATATGTTTTACCAATATGCTATACAAAACTACACATGATATTAATTTATCTTAAAATACACTATTCTTACTAATTGATTGAGTTTCCAAATACTAACTCCAATAAAAAATCGGAAATTGGTCCCGGTGCCAAAATAGTTTAAAATGTATTTTTTAATACGTAACTTAAAGTACACAAGTATGTTTCTACAAATGTATTATTTTTTATTTAACAAATAAAAGAGGTCAGATTTCATAAAAAGTCAAATAGTAATCTAGACACAAGCCACTACAAGACATTTATTTATATGGAACAGGCTACTGTGGGTTCTTAAGTTTTTTAGATAAATCAGGAAGTATCTGATCGGGTATACTTTTTAAGTATCAAATATTTGATTTAAAGCCTTTATTATAGAATGTGGACAGATGACAGGAAATGAGGGAGAGTCCGCATGTTAAACTGTCCTTGAGACACTGAACCCCAAATTGTTCCCGAAGGCTGTTACCATCAGTGTGTGAATTTGCGGCTGAATGATTAGATTAGTTCCTGATGAGCAGGTGGCACCTTACATGGCAGCCTCTTCCATCAGTGTGTGAATGTGTGTGGGAATGGGTGAATGTGGCAAGTAGTGTAAAAGCACCTTGAGTGATTGGAAGACTAGAAAGGCACTATGTGAGTCCACTTATCAATCAATATAATGCTATAATAAAGTCAGTCTGTTAGGACTGATCCCTGGAGTAACACATGTGGATGATGTGGTTTCTGTTCATTGTATGAAATGTATTCCTTCTGGTCTCCTGATTCTCAATTGTTGGATTTACCTGGCAGCTGCACTTCTGTGCTATATGTATGCAACTTCCGAACAAACAAACTTTCCGAGAGACACCTGGCCTGCAGTAAACAAGGAACACCATTGTGGACCACAGAGCGCGCGCACACACACACACACACACACACACACACACACACACACACACACACACACACACACACAAAGATAAACCGTCAAACAAGAACATAGTACCCAAGATACAAGAAGTCTTTACAAGATACACAGATGAACAAACAAACACAGATAAACAAATAAACAAACAGCAGATTCACATAATGTCTGCCACAGAAACAGCAGACCATACAGTAGCTCTCTCTCTCTCTCTCTCTCTCTCTCTCTGGGGAAAGTAGGAATAGATAGAGTGAGGGATTTAGAGAGAGGGAGTGAAAGAGAGTGTGTGGGTGAGTGCCAACACTCAACAGAAATCAGAAAAAAAAAATCAGAAAAAAAACATCAGAACATGTCTGAGTGGATTATAACTATACCACGTCACAGGGGAATGGAGCAGGATGGAAGGAAGGAGGGAAGAAGCAGGAGGAGAGACGGAAAGGTGGGAACTGTGAAGAGAAATGGGGAGGGGATTTGGCGAGAGTGGCTGAGGCAGCGCTGTCATACCTTTCAAACATTTATCACTTTGAATAAATACCTGCACATGGGAACATACAGTGCACAAACATACACTGATAAAGACTCAAACTATTCATTCTGTCACTTTCTGTCTGACAGTCCTTCTCCACACACACATGCACACACACACACACACACTGCAGCAATACTAATCTCCTCCCTGAATTATATCCCTCTTCACCCCAACTCCCCCCTCTATCAAATCCAATAGCCCCCATTTTAAAAATCTGCCTCTGCAGAGGGCGCCTTCAAAGCCCAGTAATCTGTCTGGGGAAGCAGCAATGAGTGAGAAGGGGGAGTATAGCTCTGGATTAGATCGTCTCTCTTTTTTCCCAAAATAAAAAACCCTTTTCATTTCCTCCCTTTGCCTCGGCTCCAGCCCCACATTTACTACAGGATGTGACGCGACTCATTTTGCAGCAAGCTAACCTCCCATCCCTACCACAGACAGTAGGCTTAAACATTCCCCCAATGATTACACACTGCATTTACAGTCATCATCAACAAAAGAAAAAGGAAAAATCCCATAAATCGACAGTAAACAGAGGAAATGTCTCTATAATAAGATTTTATTTTCTTCTTATCTCTCTGGAAATTGAAACTTAAAAGGAAAAGTTTGATATTTGGGGGAACATACAGATATGAGAGTGGTATTGATCATCTAATCTAATTGTCTGCACAAATAAGGAAGCCGTACCAAAATGTGGAACTGTTGCTCTAACTATCCATGAAGACATGCTTCGGAAAACCAAAAAACACATTAAACCAAGACATTTTGAGCACTAATTAAATTATTTACTTTTGATAGAGACATATTTTGACAATATGATCATATCATGTTGTTTTCAAAATGATATAATCCAAATTAATTATTCTGAGCAAAACTGTGACTGAAAACCAAGAAAATATGTTTTATATGTGCATTTTGGCTGATTTAATGGGGTCTATCATCTATTCTCATTGCTACTTAAAATATAGTTTTGTGAACATTTTCCATTACATACATTGATACTGGTAAAATATTAATGTTGATTTAAACCATTTCATCCAGCCTCACTTTTAGAGAGAAACTGATTTGAAAGATTTTCATTCTAATATATTTAAGACCATATCCTTAATGCTAAATATTAATATGAAATCTGCTCCTCCACCCTGCCAGAGCCCCACTGAATGAAAGAAGCCTAAGACCATGAAACAAGATCATTGAGCGATTATGAAATGTCTAAGTCCCAGAAACAAGCGTCTTAAATAGCCCCTCACAGGCAATCACAGGAGAGGTATTATAGAGTAGA
Source organism: Echiichthys vipera (assembly GCF_963691815.1). Classification (NCBI taxonomy): domain Eukaryota; kingdom Metazoa; phylum Chordata; class Actinopteri; order Perciformes; family Trachinidae; genus Echiichthys; species Echiichthys vipera. Next base: position 22,807,258 of record NC_139832.1, read on the forward strand.
GGTGTAGCTTAAAAGATTACACTTGGAAGCCTTTTAAATTAGTTTCCCTTATTGTGAACATGGGACTAAAGGTTGTGCACAAACAAAGAATTTTAGGTGAAAAAAGTTCAAGCCTAGAGGGAATTGCAAAAGTAGTACTGCAAATGCTCCAAACCAATGACTCAGAAGCTGCTATGAAAAAAGGGAGCATGAATGAGATTAAAGCATGATGTGTGGTCGGTAGAGATATCTTTCTCCAGAACTCGACAGGCAGAAAAAAGTGGATAGGATGAAGATGGGAAAGAGGGTTGGGGGATGGGAAAGCAGGGTTGAGGAGGAATACCAGGCCAGTCTCCCCAGGAATGACCTTCATATTCTGGATAACTCCTCAATGCGTCATTTGCATCCAATGGCCTAATAATCGCTCAGTTTCTGCCCAGTGGCATGAATATCAGACAAAATATTATTAGCTAAAAACTTAAACAAAAAATAACAACAGTAGCAGTTTAACTCTGCATTTATTATCCAAGAAAACACCTATTTTACTTCTCAACAACATTATCTGTCTTTCCTGTTTTGTGCACCAAGATCCAACTATTTGTTCAGGCTCCAACATCCAACAGGAGGTAATGTGGCTTGTATCAGTGTCTACAGCTGGTTCTAAGCCTCCACAATCTGCCATATGTGAAAATTTACTTTAAAATATTTTTAAAAACTAAAACAAAACATTACTTCATACAGTACATGTGAATGTGCTTTTACCTGTTTTCTACACCTGGATTGAATATGACATATTACTATTGTTATAAAATGCAGTGAATTATAAGAGGTGCCATTTTAGTAATCTGCTGTTATGCTCCTAAACCAACCCAATACATGTTTAATCAATCAAAAACCAAGCAAATTCTATGTTCTGTGACTGTACGAATTTTAAAAATCCCACATTTCACAGAAGGTTTCTTTGTCTGTAGCAGCAGTACCACAGTAATGCAGCTAACAAACATTAATGTAGTCTCTGATGACTAAATCTATACACAACATGTAATCCAGTTTTAACTTCTGTAGTCATTCTCTCTGTCCTAATCTTCCAACCTCCCGTGTTCTTTCTCCTGCACCTTGCTGTTGTTCCTGCATCTTTATTGTTGTCCTCTCCATCCTCAATCTTTCTAATGTTCCGCTCCTCCTCTGCATAACCTACTGTGGATCAAGGTGTTGTAATATGCTGTGTAAGAACACGTGGATAAATCCCACCTCAGTGGTGGAACCATGACGGGAGCTGAGTAGCTTTAATCTCCAGGGACACGAGCGCATATATATCAGGGTGCACACACACACACACACACACACACACACACACACACACACACACACACAGAAAAGGGGAGAAATGAGAGTGTGGCCGGGAGAAGAAAAAAAAAAGGCCTGGGGAGAGATATGTGGAGAGGTTGTTAAGGAAATGTCTGTGATCATTAGCACAGCCATGACAACAAAACTCTTTATTTTCTACCCCTATGAGTCTCTTCGCTTTATGTCTGTAACAATAGCTGCTGTTATGGAAGCAAAGGCCACTGAGATAAATAGCCAGGCATCACCAGACTAATGCAAATGCACATTAGTGTGGGCCCTCAAAGTTTTTAGTTTTTATTTCCAAGGGGCTTATCAGCGGTGCAGAGAAAAAATGCTTCTGGATGCAATTGGATAGACCTACAACCAATCACAGCAACGAAAACCATGGTGCTTGGTCAATGGAAAACAATGGCAGCAGAAACCTTCTCACAAACTTCCTCAAATTACAGCTAAATAGTACTAATCTAAAGAATT